>NC_133619.1:13571629-13794129 GCF_048593235.1 Sminthopsis crassicaudata | reverse complement strand
CGAGATGGGGATAATAACAGCAATAACAGCTAGGATTTCTGCAGATGAGAAAGAGTCGTGTGTGTCCATCTTTTGACTCCATACAGCCTTGGAAGGGAGTGCTATCATTAATCGCATCTTAAAGATGAGAAAATTTAGGCGGGCAGAGATTAAGTGACTTGCCCAGGATCACATAGCTAGACTGGGGAAGTCCAGTGTTATCAGCTGCGTCATCTAGCTGCCCCTAGGGGATTAAGGGCTATGTTGGCGGGAGAACAGGAAGGGGAACAGGCTAACTAGAATGGAGGGTTTGCCTTGGCAAGTAGCGGGAGGTAAAGTTGGGGCTAAGGAAGATTATGAGGAGGACTTGCATGCCAGAATGAGGAATAAGGGATCACTCACTACACAAGGATTTATTAAGTGGCCACGGTGGAAAGAACTGTGCTACGTTCTGGGGATACAAAGATGAGTAGAGCCACGAGAACATCATACATGGCACAGCAAGGTTATACGATGATCACTTCTGATGGACGTGGCTCTTTTCAACAGTGAGGTCATTCAGGCCAGGTCCAGTGGACTTGTGAGGGAGAGAGCCGTCTGCATCCAGAAAGGGGACTGTGGGGACCGAGAGTGGATCACGACGCAGCATTTTTATTCTTTTTGTTGTTGATGGCTTGCATTTTGTTCTTTCTCATTTTTTCCCTTTTTGATCTGATTTTTCTTGCACAGCATGGTAAATGTAGAAATATGTATAGAAGAATTGTACATGTACAATATATATCGGATTGCTTGCTGTCTGGGGGAAAGGAGAGAGAAAACAATTTGCAACACAAAGTTTTGCAAGGGTGAATGTTGAAAACTATCTGTACATATGTTTTGAAATTTAAAAAAGCTTTAAAAATATAAAAAAACAAAGATAAAACAATCTGTCCTCTTTTTTCAATTTTATGTGTATATATACATATACACACATATATAGTTAAATAATATTTTATTTGTCCAAATACATGCAAAGGTAGTTTTCAACATTCACTCTTGCAAAATCTTGTGTTCCGAATTTTCCTTCCTCCCTCTCTCTCCAAGTTAGCAATCTAAGTCAAACACGCAGCTCTTCAAAACATATTTTCATATTGGTCATGTTGTGTAAGAAAAATCAGATCAAAAGAAAAAAATAAGAAAGAAAGAAAAACAAGTAAACAAACCACCACCACCACAAAAGGTGAAAGTCCTGGGCTGTGATCCACGTTTAGCCTCCATGTTCCTCTCTCTGGGTGCAGATGGTTCTCTCCATCACAAGTCCATTGGAACTGGTCCAAATCATCTCCTTGTAGAATAGATCCAAGTTCATCAGAGTCGATCATCGTATAATGTTGTTGTTGCCGTGTACACTGTTCTTTTGGTCCTGCTCACTTCGCTCAGCATCAGTTCATGTAAGTCTTTCTAAAAGGCCTTGCTGAAATCAGTCTGCTCATCGCCTCCCATAGAACATTAACATTTCATTACACTCTCATGTATATATTTTAGTTGAATATATTTTATTTTCCCCCAATTACATATTAAAACATTAAAAAAAACATTTTTTAGAAGTTTTGAGTTCCAAATTCGACTTCTCCTTCTTCCATTTTCACGTTAGTCATTTTGTATAAAAAGATTTAAATAAAAGAAATGGAAAATAGCCGCTTCAGTCTGCATTCAGACATGAGTTCTTTCTCTGCGGGTGGATAGCATGCTTCATCAGGAGTCCTTTGGGATTGTCTGGGATCATTGTATTGCTGAGAACGGCTAAGGGCATTCACAGTTCGTTATTGTACAATATTGCTGTTTCTGTGGACAACGTTCTCCTGGCTCAATATACCTCACTTTGCATCAATTCATGGAAATCTTTCAAATAATTTACATTGTTTTAGAACAACACACACACACACACACACACACACACACACACACACACCCCTGCATAAATATGCCATGTGTACAAAGGGAGTACAGTATAATTTTGGGGTGGGGGATTCTTGTGGTGGTGGGGGGGGAAGGGAATTAGGAAAGATGTTTCAGCTGTAGGAGAAGTGGGGGAGAAGCACGATCTGGTTTTGGGGGGCACGAGGGACCATTTGTGCAAAGTTCTGGAGACAGGAGATTGAACTTAATTATGTGTCAAAAAAAGCAAGTGGGCCGGTTTGGCTGCAACGTAGCTTGTATGAATAATTTGTAATGAACCTGAAAAAAGAGGCAAGAGTCAGATCCTGAAGGATTTCTTGGGGGGACATCATTGGAATTGTTTTTTAGCAGGGGTTTGAACTGTTCTTTAGGAGAATCACTTAGGCAAATGAAGGGAGTCTGGATTAAGAAGGGAAGGCGTCTGAGGCAGGAAGACCACCTGGGAGGCTGCTGAAATAGTCCAGGTGGTGAGAGGCTTGACTAACTTAGTGATTGGAGAGAAGCAATTGAGGAGGGGCTGGAAGGTACTTGTGCTTCTGAGAAACCGATTTTTGAGGGAAAGGACCCGGCAAATACCCCATAGATTTGTCCATGCTCTCTTTTTCCTATATAGAAGGCTCTAGAGTCAACTAGATGGTGTGATAGCCCTGGAGTCAGAGGGATCTGAGTTCAAATGCAGCCTCAGACACATATACACTGTGTAATCTTGGGCAAGTCACTTAACCCCAACTGCCTCGAAAAAGGCAAAAACAAAGAAAAAAGAAGGCCCTGACTGTGCTCTCTCCAGATCTAGGAGGGGCGCCCTTGTGACCCCGCCATTGAGCTCCTTGTAGGCAGAGCCAACGATCTGATAGGACCACTCGTCTCTGAAGAGGAAAAGACTGTAGGGCAGCCCCTCTTCATGGCAGCTTCCTCTTTGGGGAAAGGTGGATTATTTCTATTGATGTGCATAAAAAACAAGTCTTTATTTTAGTTTTGTCACATCAAAGCTTCCCTTTGGCTCAATAGCCTTCAGCTTGCTTGCTTTCTTTCTCAAGTCTGTAGGTTTCCCGTGTTTCCATCACTTCTTGGTTTGAGTGTGAGAGGACTGGGGACGGGGATGGGGAGCTTGCTCAGAGAATGTGCACTCGGAAATGTTGCTTGGCTGCTCAAACATCTTCAAGGATAAAATATAAAGCACACTTCCTGGCACATAAGATCCTCTGAAATATAGCTACATCCTCCCTTTCCCATCTTATTTTTGATTTATGATTTGATTTTTATGATTTTTGATTTATAATAATTTATGATATTTATGATTCACCTTCACCAATGCCCCCTTCCAGTGCCCTGATAACTGTTCCCTGAGCCCCAAATTCCATCTCCTGCCTTTATAGTCTTCCCCAATTGTTCCTTGATGTGCAGAATGCTCCCCCGCCCCTTCTCCCTTCTCATCTTCTCTCCCTCACTTCCTTCAAAGTTCAGGCCGACCTCACAAGGCCTTCCTCGTGCCCAATTGTAGAGTCTGGATGAATTCAAATCCACTTAAATTTACCAACTGTGTGGTCCTTTGCCAGTCATTTAACTTCAGTTTGCTTCAGTTTGCTCAACTGTGAAATGGGGATAACAGTACCACCTACTTTGTAGGATAATCGGGATGAAATAAGATATTTGTAAGAAGCTGACTGCGGTTCTTCTTCTTCTTCTTTTTTTTTTTTTCATTTTTAAAATAAGTTTTTTTTTATTATTTTTTTTTATAATATCCCTTGTATTCATTTTTCCAAATTATCTCCCCTCCCCTCTACTCCCTCCCCCCGATGACAGGCAATCCCATACATTTTACATGTGTTACAGTATAACCTAGATACAATATATGTGTGTAAATCCCATTTTCTTGTACGTTAAATATTAGATTCCAAAGGTATAAGTAACCCGGCTAGATAGACAGTATTGTTAATATTTTACATTCAATTCCCAGTGATCCTTCTCTGGGTGTAGTTGTTTCTGTCCATCATTGATCAACTGGAAGTGAGTCGGATCTTCTTTATGTTGAAGATTTCCACTTCCATCAGAATACATCTTCATACAGCATTGAAGTGTACAGCGATCTTCTGGTTCTATTCATTTCACTCAGCATCAGTTGATTTAAGTCTCTCCAAGCCTCTCTATATTCCTCCCGCTGGTCATTTCTTACAGAGCAATAATATTCCATAACATTCATATACCACAATTTACCCAACCATTCTCCAACTGATGGACATCCATTCATCTTCCAGTTTCTAGCTACAACAAAAAGAGCTGCCACAAACATTTTGGCACATATATGACCGCGGTTCTTGTTATGTAGTAGGTAGTTTATCAATCCGTATTCCCTTCTTCTCCCGTCAGTCTCCCAGGTGATATAGCACTGCTCCCTCCTGGAATTTCTTACTGCATCCTTCCAGGAGAATGTAAGCTCCTGAGGGCATGTATTTCAGTGCTTGTCTCCATAGTCCTAGTGCCCACTGCCATATCTTGTATATATAGACAGCTCTAACTTTGCTTTCACAAATTTATCTTTTTTTCCCTGAGGCTGGGGTTAAGTGACTTGCCCAGGGTCACACAGCTAGAAAGTGTTAAGTGTCTGAGACCAGATTCGAACTCCGGTCCTCCTGACTTCAGATCTGGGGCTCTATCCACTGCGCCACCCAGCTGCCCCAACAAATTTATCTTTATGTAAAGAATTCTTAAAGAAATCTTCATTCCCCATAGTCCCAAGTTAATCTGTCTTAACTTTACGATACAGTAATGGGCCCTCTCTCTGCTCTTACCCCTCGGTTTGGTGTTCTGTGGTTTCCCAAATCCACTGCTTCTCCCCCCACAAAAAACCTTCTTCTTCCAATGAAAGCAGAAGAACCCCAGGCCAGGGCTTGGCTCGAGACCTTCAGCACCAAGGAAAGAGTCTTTTGCTCCAAACCACCCACCACTCATTCGACTAGCTCTGTGGGTCTGCTTTCCATCTGCCCATGCTCAGGGACCTCACGTATGTCCCCCACCCCTGGGAGTAGCCAGCCCTCTCCCTTCCGTGTCTGTCTCCTGCCCTCATGTGTCCTTGAACTACAAAACTTCCTGCTTCCCTTCCTCCTCTCCTTACATTACATAAAAATTTTCTTTTACGCAGAGGTCTGCCGAATGGTCCACGTAAGCAAATGGGAACTGTCTGTAGTAGATCGTGAATAAATACATGTCTTGAGTTGCAGTATGCTTCTTTTGGAATGTTTTATGTTGCCTCCCATTGATGCATGAAAATATTCAGAAATCGAGAAAGACAAGATCATAAGAAGAGAAGATTAAGAAATCTGAAACAAGCCTCTTCAGCAGTGTAAATGACTCTTTAAGTCACTCTGAAAGAAGGGTGGCTTGCTCATAAAATGATTATTGTAGCTGCCTCATTCTTTTCCACGTCCCTCTTTCCCGGGTCTGTAGCAGGAATCTGGTGTGCCGCTGTCGGTTTATGAAGACATGGCTGGAGTCAATGTATATGCTAGGCTTCATGGCCTCCTTTTCCATTCCCTAGGATGTGGGGGGAAGGGGAGAAAGATGGATAAGGGAGTGAATAAAGTCTCTGCTTCCTTCTTTCTCTTTTCCTTTGTTTTCTTGCCTTTATTCCATTCCTTCTTTCTCCTTTCTTTCTCCATTTCTTATTCTACTTTCTACAATAATAAAATCCCTAATCATGCTGATCAATAAGCATTGATTCAACAGGTCTTCATTGAATGTTTACAGTGTGCTTGTAGGGTATTACATATTAGAAATTAAAACACAGACAAACATAAAAGGCTTTATTTTAAATGCAATGCAAACCCAACAGTCCTAAATATACTGCAGAACATGCACAAAAAAGCTTTTACAAAATATTAGGAGCCACCCTTTATTGCTGCTTGTTTTTTTAAAGTATGTAATAAATTCTACGTGAGTTACTTTCAAAGCTGTTCTTGCCTCTGCTTCCTTCTCTTTTGGGCATTTCAATAAATTCTATAATGGGCCTTTTTGGGGCAGCATTATTGTTAAGTTCTCTCCTCCTCATTCCCTTCACTGATTTAAAAACAAGAAAAAGAAAGATAGCGTCTCCTCAGATGACATTGACATAGAAAGAGAGGAGCAAAGGAAGAAGGAAGAGGAAGAAGAAAGAAAGGAAGGAAGGAAGGAAGGAAGAAAAAAGGAGGAAGGGAGGAAGGAAAGAATAAAGAAAGGAAAGAAGGGAGGGAGGAAAGCAGGCAGGCAGGCAAAATGAATTCACACAGTATTATTGTGTTGAAAAAGGTAAGAGTCTGTATCTCTGTAATTGATTCTATTTAAATTATATCAACATACATTTATTAAGCATCTATTTTGTACTTGGTCCTACAAAAACATAACAATCGCTATAAGAACTGGTGCTGAATATCACAAGGCTACCTACAAGTTTAAGGGGACTGCAGGCCCAATTTGAGTCAGATATTTTGTGGTAGTCAAGAACATGATTATTATGTTTGTTTACATTGAAAGGCACATAGCAGGTGCTTATTAAATGCTTATTTTCTTCCTCCCTCCATCTCTTCCTTCCTTCCTTCCTTTCTTCCTCCCTTCCTTCCTCCCTTCCTCCCTTCCTCCCTTCCTCCCTTCCTTCCTCCCTCCCTTCCTTCCTCCCTCCCTTCCTCCCTCCCTCCCTTCCTCCCTTCCTTCCTCCCTCCCTTCCTCCCTTCCTTCCTCCCTCCCTTCCTCCCTTCCTTCCTCCCTCCCTTCCTTCCTTCCTCCCTCCCTTCCTTCCTCCCTCCCTTCCTCCCTTCCTTCCTCCCTCCCTTCCTTCCTCCCTTCCTCCCTTCCTTCCTCCCTCCCTTCCTTTCTCCCTCCTTTCCTCTCTCCCTCCCTCCCTTCCTCCCTTCCTCCCTTCCTTCCTTCCTTCTTCCCTTCCTTCCTCCCTTCCTCCCTCCCTCCCTTCCTCCCTTCCTTCATGACTTTGTAAGGGGGACAGGTAATGGCAGGGATTCCTGCATGTGAGGAATAGTAAGGGAGCTAGCATCTCTGGCTTTCAGTGTATGGAAAAGAATAAGATGTAAGAATACTGGAAGGGTAGCAAGGGCCCAGATTTTGAGGGGCTTTAAAAGCCAGAGGGTTTTATATTCAATCCCAGAGGAGCCAGTGGGGTTGATTGAGTAATGGGGTGAGACCTGTGCCTTAGGAAATTCCCCCGGACAGCTGGACAGAGAATGGATTGGAACAGGGGGAGGCAGACCCAGCAGAAGCTGAGAAGGGCCTGCACCACTGTCTAAGAGGGAGGTGATAAGGGTCTGTACCTGGTGACAAGTGCATCAGCAGAGAGAGGAGGATGTGAGAGTAAAATATGATGAAAGATTGGATAACGGAGTAGAGAGAGTGAGGGAGAGAGGATGATACTGGGTGACCAGCCAGGGGCCTGAGGTTTTGACAGAAGGGAAGTTGGAAAGTTCTAGCCTGTCAAGGTCTTTTTTGATCCTGCCTCAGTGAATCAGAGTATTAACTCTTCTCCCCAGTTCTGTGACATCCAGAGACTCGACAAACACGGCCTCTGTGGCTTTGTACAAATTCATACAGTAGTAGCCCCTCAAATTCAGGAAGACAGCTCTCGTGTCCTTGTTAAATCTTCCTCTAGGCTAAACATCTCCTGCTCCTTCTTATGGTATCTTCTGAAAGCCCTTCACCTGTCTGACTGTCCTCCTTTCAATGATCTCTAGCCTTCTTAAAATACAGTGCCCAAAATGGAATACGGTACTCCAGATACAGCCTAATTAGGCCACAGTCCAACAGGTCTCAGTTCTTTATTTTCACTGGCAAGAACTGTCACTGTTAGCTAATCTTCACATTAGACAAAGAGCTCAGGATAATACAACATTTTTGCAAAGAAAAACAGCCCCAGAGTTTGTCCATTAAGTCCACTTAGAGAGGTATCAATTAACTCTTGATCCTCCCTAATCTTGGACCTCTTCTGGGTACATTTAGTTGTATGACTTTCCTTTCCTCCATTATTATGAAGAATTTATATTTTTATTTCAACATTTTTAATATTGTTTTATATTTTTATTTCAACATCCAGCACATGCTTTCCCCTCCTCCCACTGGCTGATATCTCATTGCTTCGTATATTCAGCGCTACTTTTCCTAGTCCCATTGCTCTGTTCTCATTTTTAGTATAATTCTCTTTCTTAGGTTTGATTTAGTCCCATTTTTTAATTCTCTCCCTCACTTTTTGCGTGTCTTCTTCTATTTCCCTGTTCTCTTATGGACATTTTAATATTATCAGTTTGCTTGCTTGTACGTTTCATTTGAAAAAGGAAATAGATGCTATACTCCGGGAGTCAAAATGGGAAATTTCCCAGCTGGGATGCTTTGTACCAATAAGACACGAGTGCTCATTTTCTCTGAGCTCTTTTTTGCCTTCCTGTTTGGGTGGGGTTTGGAAACTAAGTTTCATGGGGCCTGTCTCTAGTCTAAACCCTTCACCTGTATCAGTCCTTTTATTCAGCCTCCCTACAAGGAAAGTGAAAAACAGGTTCACATTCGCAAATCGATACAGGCTGCTAAGCAGTCTCCTAAATAATATAAGGAAGGAAATGATTAATCCAGAAATTTGGCTTTACTCACATATCTATATCTATATTTATCTATCTAAATCTATGTCTATATCTCTAATTATTTAAACCTATCTTAATCTGTATCTCTATATCTGTCTGTACCTATATTTCTCCATATCTGTTTGTACTCCTATTTCTCCATATCTATCTAAATCTCTATATCTATATTTGTCTGTTTCCTTCTCTATTTATCCATATCTAAATCTCTATATCTCTGTCTGCCTATATCTATATACATATTAATCCATGTCTAGCTATCTAAATCTCTATCTTTATATCTCTATCTGTATTTTTCCATATCTGTCTAAATCTCTCTTTCTACATATTTATCCATATCTCTCTAAATCTGTATCTCTATTTGTTTATATTTACATATTTATCCATCTCTATTTACTTAAGTCTCTATCCCCATTGGTTTATATTTCTATATATTTATTATCCTTATCTATCTATCTGTCTGTCTGTCTATTTATGGAGTAGATATTTTGCTTCTCTCTAATGCATTTGTCTTACACAAGTATAACAGTAACAGTGGCAATAACATTAATAGAATGCTTTGAGATTTGCAGAGTACTTTACATATGCTAATTTACTCGACTTTCACAACCCTGGAAGGTAGGGGCTATCATTTTTATTTTGAAATTGGAAACTGAGGAAGAGGTTAAGTGACTTATCCATAATCATACAGGCAGAGAATGACTAAACCAGGAGCTGAACAAGCCTTTCTTACTCCAAGTCCAAAACCTGCTTCACCATGGTTAGCTGTATTTGTGTCTTGTCTCCAAGTAGGCTGATGATAATAAAAACCCAATCTTATTAAGCACTCATTTTGTGCCAGGTCCTACAAAAACATAACAATCTCTGTAAGGTCTGGTACTGCTTGTGTTCCTCTAGGATCTAATAATCCTCTAGGATCTGTAGAGTTGATAGTTAATGAGTATCTGTTTAAAATTTTCCATTTTTAGTGATACCATTATATCTCCCATATGTCTTCCTTTATTTTATTTATTTATTTATTTTTTGGGAGGCTGGGGTTAAGTGACTCGCCCAGGGTCACACAGCCAGGAATGTTAAGTGTCTGAGACCAGATTTGAACTCGGGTCCTCCTGACTTCAGAGCTGGGGCTCTATCCACTGCCCCACTTAGCTGCCCCCTGTCTTCCTTTATACGACAGCTGAATGAATGGATGTTCTGAGCACCGCGGCTTGTTGCTTTGAAGAGACGAGTGGTAATACTACTTTTGGATTGAACTGTGGTACTTACAGCTCACTGACGTCCCTCCCTTCTTTGTCACTAGCTCTTAGATGTTCAGTAGCCTTGACTCTGTGCTGAGACTTTCAAAATCCTACGGGAACAGGTTTTAATCCATCACTTTAAATTAATTAAAGGCATTGTAGACCTATTAAATTCAGTTCTCAAAGACATATTTTTAAGTTCTAATGCAAAAAAGAAGAGATTTTTTTTCTCCCAACAGAGCCGAAAAAGCATTGATATTGAGAAGCTTGGGTTTGGATTACTTCAGAGCCTACCCTTGGGGAAGATGAGTGTGAGAGCTAAAGATCATGGGCAAGGACAAATGCGGTGGATAGGCCTAATTAAATATTTGGATTTCTGTATGGGGATTGGCTCCTGTTCACTCATGTTTACATGAGGGCTTGGCTCTAAGTGCCAATTGAAAAAGCTGATTAAATATCACATCCTGCCTGGAATCTGTGTGGATGCCCATCATTTGGGGAGTAGCTGAATAAGTTATGGTAGAGGAATGTAATGGACTATGATTGTTCCATAAGAAATGACCAGCAGGAGGACTTCAGGAAGGCCTGGAGAGTGACAGGAACTGATGCTGAGGGAAATGAGTAAAACCAATAGAACATTGTACACAGAAACCACAAGATCATGGGATGATCAGTTGTGATGGACGTGGCTCTTTTCAACAATGAGTCCAATAGACCTGTGATGGGGAGAGCCATCTGAATCCAGAGAGAGAACTATGGAGACTGAATGTGACATAGTATTTTCACCTTTCTTTTTGTTGTTGTTTGCTTGCTTATTTTTGTCTTTCTCATTTTTTCTCATTTGGTCTGATTTTTTTTTTTTTGGTACAGCATGATAAGTAGAGAAAAAAGTTATATCTTGAGAAAACCTGCTGTAATTTTAAGTTTAATTTTTAATATAATTTTAATAAAATGTCCCTTAGGAGTCCAAATAACTGAGGTTTCAGATCAGTAAACAAGCGTGGCAAATATGTGCCACAAGAATGATCTGTTCCCAAAGAACTACCTCCATTTCCCTCTCCTCACCCCCCAAAAGATTAAGGACTCTCAGGCCTGAGTGTGATCCTTCAAACAAGCAGGATTTTGCATTCAAGCTATGGCAGTGCTCTCTATGTGCCAGGCTCCGTGCTAAGGGCTGCAGGTACAAAGAAAAGCAAAAGCCATCCCTGCCCTGTTGGGGCTCGCAATCCGATGAGGAAGACAATCCAAAAAGATCCAATGAGTCAGAGATCATCGCAGAGGAAAGGCACTAGCTTGAGGGGAGCTGGGAAAGGCTTCTTGCAGAAGTTGATACTAGAAGGAAAGCAGGTCAAGGAGGCACAGAAAAGGAGAGAATTCCAGGGATATAAGACAGCCAGTGAAAAGGCAGTGGCAAGAGAGGGAGGCCAGGGTCACCAGGTCATAGGTTGCTGGAGGATGCAGAGTGACCTGGAGAGATATTTGGGTTTCTAATGGTATCATATAGCACCTCAGAATGCACAAAGTGGAAGTTGGTCTCTGTCCTAGAGGGGGTGAAAAAGCCAGAAGATTGAATTCCCATTCTTTAGACAACCAGGGAAAATGGAGTGCTCCTTGAAAGAAGAGGTAAAAATGTTTCAAGGAGGAAATGAAAAATTATATTAAGAAGCAATGGCAATCTGTACCAGGGGAGTGAAGAAGGAAGAAGTAATGATTATCGTGACTCTGGTAAAAGGGACTGAGGCAACTGTCTATTAATCTGACATAAATAAGAGGATTGCAGTCTGCTTGGGGGGTATACATCTACAATATAAGGGAGATTTTTCCAAGATATATCCAACTTGACAAGTACTGTCCATCTATGGTGATTCATGGGAGGAAGAATGACGATATCAGAAGGAAACTAGTTGGAAAAAAACACAGTACTAAGAATCGGGAAGTTTTGGACACAAACTTGAAGATCTTTAAGACATAAGTAGATTATTTAGAATTACTGATCGACTAGCTAAAAAGATTGGATCCAAGAATGGGAGATGAAGAGGGGGAACATTGCAGGCCAGTCTTTAGGATTTAGATAGGTTTTTGTTCTTGTACCATAACTTACTTGATAACATTCCTGTCCATCTTAAGCTTTGAAACTCATTGACCAACTGAGGCATATAAGATTGACTTGGCTACTGACTATAAATGGAGAGCATCTAATAGATTAGTATAAATATATTTACTTGAATTATTACAAATATCATCTAGTGAAGTTTAGTCTGTCAAGCCTGGTACTACAGCAAGTTACATAGAAAGAATAGCAGAGAAGGGGGATAGCAATTAGTAGGAGATTTCCAAGAAAACAGGGCAACAAAACCCTTGGATGTTTATATACCATTAGAGAAAAAAGAACTCGCTTATCAGATTGTGACCAAATAAATAGGGTAAACTAGGGAATGTAAAACAAGACTTAGATCCCTTTGACATACTAGGATCACTTACCAAGAAGTGGTTAGATGGACTTCATGTTTCGAGTGACTTTGGAAGGGTATACTTTTTTCAAAAGAAATACAATAAATAAAGAGGGGATGGTGGAGTATTTTATACTGAACAAATGTGTTCAGGAAAGGAAAATCCAAGAACCCAAAGTGGGCAATGTGGTGAGAGTCAAGGTTGAGAGAAAGAGAAGCATTATTGTTATGAAAGAATACTCTAGGCCAGGTGGGCAGGAGAAATAATTAGATGAAGAATTGAGAAAGCATCATGAACCTGTATTGCGAGGTGACTCTATGTCTATGGACAGCCTCTAAAACTCTTTCTCTGTCAAAAAGAGCACCTAATATTTTTGTGACTTTTCTTAATAAAAATTTCATCTTCCAAAAGACAGAAAAAGTGACAAAGGGTACTGCTCTTCAAAATCTACTTTTCATTAACAAGGAAAGCCTGGTTGCTAAGGTAGAAATGACAGGAACCTTGGGGAAAATGACTATTATATCATAGTGTTGATGAAGGTTCACTTCAGTTGTTAGGAGAACAGATCTCACAGCATTCAGAGAAAAGCTAGAAGGCTTTACAGACCAAATATTCTTCTGGGAAGTATAAAGTTTCTTTCTAACTCTAGAACAAAAAAAATAACTGACGAGTAAAAGAAGAAATTCACTAACAACTCCAGTAGTACTGTTTAAAGAACTCATTGATCCATTCAGACTTTTAAAGACTATATCTATATATCTGTACATATCTATACATATATATGTATATATACATATATATATATATTTGTAGTTTGTGCTGCAAATGTAACTTAATTAGGCTTCACAAACTATGCGATAAAGTCTCATATTATAGAAGAGATAGAGAGATGTTTATGGATTTGGATCTGGGTTGAATGATCAAAACAAAAGAATAGTCATTAAGGGGCATTTAATAAATTTTATTGAATTGAAATAGAATGCCCTTAGGACCTGTCTGTGCCATCATACTTATCAAGATTTTTATCAGAGACTTTTATGAAGCCATAAAAAACAATGATTATTAAATTTCTAGATGCCACAGAGCATGGGAGGATAGCTAACACACTTTCCCCAAGTTTGAATCAAAAAAGATCTTGACAAGCTATAGCTCTGGACAAAATCTAATAAGAAATTTAATAGGGGTGAGCAAAACTTGGATAGATGTTATTGGTGTTTAAAAATCAGCATCACAAGTTGACGTGTGTGTGTATGTGTATGTATGATTGGATGAGTGGGGGGTGGGAGGAAAAACTGTAGTTTTATTGGAGTTATCATGTTCAACATGTGCCAATGTAACATGTCAGCCAGAAAAGTTCCTGCCTCCATTTAATTTGAAAGGTACCGTGCCCAGAATGACTGAGTCAACTTTTCCAGTTTTACTCCTCTATAATGTATTGGGTTCAGGTCTGATGGCTTAGTTTTGGAATGATACAGCCATCTATAACCCTGAAAAGAGCAAAAAGATGAGCAAGGGCACTGGAATCCATGCTTTATATTCCAGGATCATTTGGTGGAAAAGGGCAAGATTAGCTTGGCCCAGAGAAGATTAGTGTAGAAGAGGAAGATGTTGTTTGAAGTATTTGCTGGGCTATGATAGAGAAAGAAAGATTAGATTTGTTCTAGTTGGTCTCAGAGAATCAAACTAGAAATAAAGGGTGGAAGCTGCTGAGAGGCATATGTTGGGAGGCAGGGAGGTGGCAAAATAGAGAGAATACTGGAATAAGATGAGTTCCAATCCTGTTTCAGATACTTGTGTGACAGTGGACAAGTAATTTGTCATAAGCCTGTTTCCTTATATGTAAAACAGGGATACTAATAACACATCGCACAGAGTTGTAGTGAGGATGAAATATGCCATGTGTAGAGTGCTTAGCAAATGTTAACGTGTTTAATAGTTTCCTATCATAATCATCAGTTATCATTTTGATATAAGAAAAAGCTCTTTCACAATTTGAGCTATTTTCAAATAAAATGGGCCCCATTGGATTAAAATTGGTTGCTTCATCTCCAAGGAGTTTAGATGGATGCCAGGGAAGCTCTAGGTTAGGATTAGGGAGATGTTTTTCAGCTCTAATTTCATTAGAAGCACTAACATGAGGACTGTATGCTTCTCTTGTTGATTTCTATTTTAATTTTTTGGGTGTGGGACACAGCTGCATTTATCCTTTTATTCACAATATGAATGTAAAAATCAACAAGCACAAACAATTTAATACACAAAGAACAAAAAAAGGAAATAATTGATTTTTTAAAGAGCTGAATACATGTATGTGCACAGAAACACTGTCACTATTGCATTTAAACATGATATAAATATCACAGGAAACTAC
Source organism: Sminthopsis crassicaudata (assembly GCF_048593235.1). Lineage (NCBI taxonomy): Eukaryota > Metazoa > Chordata > Mammalia > Dasyuromorphia > Dasyuridae > Sminthopsis > Sminthopsis crassicaudata. The sequence continues at coordinate 13,779,547 of NC_133619.1, read as the reverse complement.
TGTGCTTCCTTACAATACCTGTCCTGATATTTTGCTTTTTGAATTGGATATTTTGCCTTTTGAATTGGTTAGAGTCCCTTATTCCTGAGAAAAAGGACTCTGTTAGCTCTTTTTGTATTGCTAGCACCTAGGAGAGCTCCTATTATTGTTAATGCGGATGATAACTTCCCATGGGTGGGAAGTTATCTTCTAATTTACACAGGTCATATGTTGAAGCCACAGACTTAATGTTTCTTCTGCTTATTGTCAAGGAAAAATACACTCATAAAATAAACATATGAGGCAGGAGAGCTGCCCGAGAACAGATTACAATGAAGCTTCTTCAGGGGATAGGATAGTAAGTATGTAAACAGAAAAGCATTATATATAGATCTTGTGATTTGGATCACAAAAGCGCTCAGTTCTAGGTGACAATTTCTGATATTTTTGCATGACTAGTTGCTTAAACAACATTTCAAGATTTTAGTAGATGGTTGAAGGGGAAATAATGAAGAAATCATAGTAATGGATTCATCCTGGAAATACTTAACAAACACAGAGGCAGAAGACCTTGTTTCCAATTAGAATGCCATTGCTGAGTAACCTCGAGCAAGTTACTTCTCAAGTTCCCTTATAAAATGAAATGAATGTCTTGGGGGATCTTTAAAATGAATTCTATCCTACATGCTAGGAACTCAAGATTCCGCTATTTCAATAGGGGATACCTATATACATATACGTATCTGTACACACATATGCATATATGTGTATGCATTTATATAGGTTATAAAATATATAATTAAAGACATTATAAGCATTTATATATAGAAGCAAGAATATATAAGCAAATATATGGAATCCTATATTTCATTAGAATTTATTTTTAAAATTCTGTATGTTGACTTTAACTAAAGATTAACAAAAATATATTATTTTTGTGCTCAGTAGCATTTAGTAAAGTGCTATCACATTACCTTTAACCTTCAGAAAATACTGTCTTTATATAAAATGTCCATTTTAATGAAACCTGCCAAAGGATGATGGAATTATCCATTTGCTAAAGATCACTCGCATAGTGGCACAGTAGGTAGAGCACTCATGGGCTTAGGATCAGAAAGACTCATCTTTATGAATTCCACTCTGGCCTCAGACACTAGTTGTGTAATCTTGGGCAAGTTACTTAACCCTGTTTGCCTCGGTTTCTCATCTCTAAAATGACCTGGAGAAAAAAAATGGCAAACCATTTCAGTATTTTTATTTAAAAAAAAAAACCCAAATGGGGTCATGAAGAGTTGGATATGACTGAAAAACAACTGAACAACAACAAATATTCATTCCACAAACTTCTAAAATCACTTATCATGAGCAAGTCATTGTTCTCAGCCTTGAGAGCATCATGGTAGATATACCCCAAATCTTGCTGAAAAGCAATTTAAAAACTGATGAGAAAACAAGTATATAGATGACCCTGATAGAAAGATAGTGAGACACCTTGAGCATATTGGAGAAGTTCAAAGTACTAGAGGAGATTTGAGGAGAAAGTGATTACTTTAACTGAATGGGGGATGTTAGGAAATACTGGATGGGAAAGTAGCATCTAAATTGGGTCTTTTTAAAGCTTTTACAAAGGGATATTTACTTTGAAGATATAGGCAGAACAGAAATACCACATCCCACTCCAGACACATCGGGGTACACTCTCTAGACTCAGTTTGTGGAGAGGGGTGGCTCAGACTTCACACAGTGTCTATGTAGAATTCTTCCTACCGAGTTTGTGCTATGCAATATTGGTGTTGAATGAATCCACTGGCTAAATGCCAAAAGCCACTGCTGAATCCCTGGGGTCTTGATACTGTATTGGATTAAAAAAAATCCAGCAGGGACTCAACTCTTAGAAATTTAAGGGATTTTCACAAATAGATATTGTTGGGAGAATCCATTCAAAGCTTGGGGGATGGTGGGCCAAGGCATGGAGGTGGGAGATAGCATGATGAGAACAAGAGTTGTCCAACAGTCTTATTTCTCTGGAATATGAAATTCCTGAAAGGGAATAGGAGGAGATAAAGTCTAAAAGGTAGGTCAAAGTCAGATTGTGGAATCCTTGAATACCGAGATGTTTTGTTCATCAAGTGGACAGTCCATACTGATTTTTGAGGAGAATTGGGGATATTCCTTGAGCAATGGTATGTGCAAGACAGATTGAAGAGGAGAAAAGCTGATAGTTTTGTTAGGAGGCTGTTGTAATAGAGAGCCTGATCTGAGGGGCAGCAGTAGATGGAGGCAGGCGCAGCATGTGGAATCCATTGTAGACATGCTTTCCTAATCCTGATGTTCAAGGATGATGTCCTGGCTGATCTCCAGTCAGGAGGAACAGAAGCAGCTTCTCCCAGATGCTTAGCCCTTCTTGCTTGCCATTCTGAGGAGGAAGTTTGATTTATTTTTAATTAAGTAACTTCCATTTGTGAAAATTCATCTCAAGAGCTTGTACTTTGTAATGGTCTCTCTTCAGCAACCTGTCCATTTTCATCCATCCTTGATCTCAGAAATAGAAACAGGAGACCAGGGCTTGGCACTTGGATGACAGGTCAGAAGAAGGAGACCAGATGCTTGGACAAAAAAAGTCATAATAGGATTTCAGCTCATCAGAAAGGGATACGATTCCTGTAAGGAAAGATGAGCATGCTCAGGAAGGGAAAAGCATATTAATAGGATTTCAAGAAGACAGGCTGCCTGGAAGATCTCTGCATGACTGGAGAAGAACAGGTAAATGCATTTCAGCATGCAGGAGATCACCCCAGCCAGGATAAAAAAATGACATGGTGTGCTAGCTAGAAAGTCTAGATTAGTGGTTAGAGCATTGGCCCTGGAGTCAGGAGGAACTGAGTTCAAATCTGACCTCAGATACTTGACACTTATTAGCTCTGTCAAGTCACTTAACCAGGATTGCCTTGCCAAAAAAAGGTCTAGATTGTAATCAGAGAAGAAAGTTATAGGATTTTTTGATGGTCAGGTTAGGTCAGCATCTGATAGATTAGAGAGAAATGTTCAGAAAGCCAGGCTACAAGCATTGGGTGATTCAAAGGCAGGTGCAGAGAGAGATGAGGTTGTGAGGGTAAGGATCCAGGTGGCATTTAATAACAGACAGATACTAGCTGTAAGAAAGATATTGTAGGTGAATGTTCTTTCTCTCTTCCTCCTCTTCCTCCTCTCTCCCCACTCCCTCTCTCCCTTCTCTGTCTCTCTGTGTGTCTCCATCTTTCTGTCTCTGTCACTTTGTTGTTCTGTCATTCTCTCTCTCTGTCTCTCTGTGTCTCTATCTTTCTGTCTCTGTTGTTCTCTCACTTTCTCTGTATCTCCCTTTCTGTGTCTCTATCTCTTTCTGTCTCTTTCTCTCACACACATAGACATTTCTGTCACTTGTTTCTATTTTCTTTCAATGTTTCTATTGTCTCTGTGATTGTCTTTCTTCCCTCTCTCCCCATCCCCTTCCCATAGATGCTTCTCACCTAAAACTATAATTTGGATTCAGTTTTACTTTATTCATTCGTTTGTTTGTTTATTTTAGGTATGTGTGTAATTTTGGATAGGCCTGCCTCCACAGGTGAGGGCTCCTGACTAGAGACAGAGAAATGGAGCAGGGGGAGCCTGCCATAATGAAGAATGCCCACCCTTTGGATATCTTCCTCAATATCTGTAAATCCAGATTGTTGGTCTAGTTTAATGTGTGGTAATACCAGAACTAGCATGTTGCCCTCTAGCAGAACATTATCGATGGTTTCCTCTTCTCTGGTGGTTGTCAATAACTTTTGGGGAGGAAAAGGAGAAAGAGCTCATAGGTCATGCTGCTTCCTGGCATGATAGAACTTAAGAAGTGTGTCTGGATCCTAATCTCTGCCACTTGCCGAGCTTTGTGATCCTGACCAGATCACTTCATTCCTCTGGGTCTTATCTTTTTCAGTTTTATGATGAGGAAGTTCTATGAGATGAATCCAAAGGGTTCTTTTGGCTCCAAAATTCCACAGCATCTCTTTAGTTCAGTTCTTTAGAGATGATTCTTCACGTGGGTGGGATTGAAGGGCCGAGGTGACTATTCCTCCCAAGAGGCCTGTGGCTCCTCCAGTCTCTTGTTTTATTCCACAAGCCCAAAGGCAGGTGACTCGGGATTTGGGCGGTAAGGAGTGCTCTGTGAGGCACATCAGACCTTTTCTGGTTGTTTTCACAAGAAATTCAATTACCTCTGAAGTCACCCTCAGGGAACTTCTCCTGCTTGTTCCATGGGTACATAGAAAAAAGAAAATTGTCAATTTCTCTTTCAACAAATTCCATGTGTTTTTTTTAAAAAGAGTATGTTGATTTTTCCTTAAAACCATAAAATCCAGGTGCTTGAAGTATAAGAGCTAAAACTCCAGGGATATGGATCTTCAAATAGATAGAATTCTATGAATTGTTTCTTTCTTTAGCATGAGTTAAAGAATTAAACCAATTTCTAAAGGTAACCCTGGATAGTTACTTCTAGAGCAGGGAGATTATATAAGTTGCCTAAGATGACCCAGGTAATAATATCTGAGGTGGGATTGAGCATTTCCATATCAAGATGTGGCCTGTAATTTGCTGAATCACAGCATTTCAGTTAGAAAGAATTATCAGACTTATCTGGAAGGAATCCTCCCTGAAAAATACCTGAGAAGTGATCATCAAGATTCTTTTTGAAGTCCTTCCAGACCTCTCAAAGCAGCCTATGTCCCTGCTGTGTACTGTTACAAAGGACTCCTAATTTGGGCTTTCTCCCTATTCCAACCGATGTTTCAAATAACTGTCAACCTGATTTAACTAAAGTTCAGGTCTGATCATGTCACTTTACACCCCTCCACTCAACTCCTTATTACCTCATATATCAAATATTAACCTCTCTTTTTAGCTTTTATGGCTCTTTTAAACCTTGACTACTTGTCTTTTTTTTAACTTTTTACACATTATTCCTCTCTGTGCTAATGGATCCAGCCATACTAACCTACTTGTGTTAGCATGAATTTCTTCATTTCACAACCCTATGATATCATGCTATGATTTCCAGTTTTATTCCAGTCTCTGATATGGCCTCAGTTTTTTTTATCTATAAAATGAGAGGCTGGAATAACTGGTTTCCAGTGTTCTTCCTATCTCTCAATCTGTGAGCAACTAACATAGTATCTAGCATGTAATGTGATTGTTAAACTGAATTTTGAAATGCCTTGCTTCATATCACAACTTGTGAATTATCTTCACTTGAACTCACCCAATAATATGCCCATAAACAGGTGTCAAACCAAAGGTTGAGTCATAAGTAGTAATCAGATTTGTGTAGCAGAAGTTCACTATTCTTCATAAACTCATATACAATAGATCCCTTGACAAAAACACTCTCCAAATATCCTTGAGCGTACAACATGAAAGTTGTACCACACAAGGGTATCATTGCAGAAGCAACTGTTGTCTGCAACTAGACATAAGATGTTGATCTATAAACATGTAAAAAACAGGACTTTTAACAAATGTAACCATGACAAATTCTGAGCTTCCAAACCTTATGGAGTTAAAGATTCAAACTATAGAGACCTAGCTCAAAAAATCAATGAAAAAAAATCAATGAAAAAAAATCAATGATGTGAGAAAAAGCTGAAGTATCTCCCCTTTCTGTTATCCCAAGCTTTCAGTGAGCCTGTAGAAAATGAGCTGACTTCCCAACCATTTTTTTTCAATTAAATTTTTTTCTCTATCTGTGCAATGGTATGTTGAAAATTAAATATAAAATAAAGCACAAGTAACAATAATTGGAGAGTAATTTATCTGAGCGCCATTTCAATTTTAATTGTATTATATAGCAGAAAGGAATAAAAATAACAATAATAAAAGACATTTATCTAATGTTTTAAAGTTTTCCAAATGCTTTTCACATATTATTACATTGGATGCTTACACATCACCTATTATCTTTCACTCAAACTCTTCCTGATTCCAGCTTCCCTATTCATGTCAAAAGTGTCCAAATCCTCCTAATGTTCTTCCCAGTCTAAAGAAACAAGGTAAAGGAGTCTTCTCACTAAAGCCCTTGCTAGGAAAAATAAGTGAATAGTAAAGAATCTCTAAATGACTAACAGTATATGAGTTTCTCTGAATGCCTTAGTTTTTTTGAATCACAAAAACTCTTAGTTTACTTGACACATCTGGCCTCTCTGATGTGTCAGCTAAATTGTATTGGAGCAGATTATTAGTGTGATGGAAGGTGAGCAGATCTAAGCATTCGGTTGGGGGGGAGTTCTTTTATTTTCTCAAAATGAGCAGCTGGTGGGTTGTGACAACATGACTGATTAAAGTTAACTGGTATCTCTTTTCCTAGACCATCCAAAAGTGCTCTGAAGATGGGGAGGTCAGAATCCCAAGTATAATAGAGGCTAACATTCAACTCAGACATGGCTTTGTTCTCTTGATCGCTTAGGATGATTTTATCTTGGTGTTAACTGAAAAAATGAAATTAATAAGCAATCTCTGCATGATTAACTGCATGGGACCAAAGCACCTGAGGGAAAAACTTGCATACTTTCAGATGAAAAAAACCCCAACCAGAAACTAATGGGAAGTTAGATTTTGCTCATTATAAACTCTTCCCTAGGAAAGGATTTTCCATGTACTGCTTCAGATCACAGATTTGGGGGAAAATCAGTATATCTAATCTGGTTTTCAAGAAGTAATGCAAAGTGGTGATGTCCATCACTAATAATTCCTGGAACATCAGTCAGTTTTAGTCTATAGAAACAGAAAGGAACATGAAAGCTAAGAAAATCAGATTCTAACATTTTTGTCCACCCTTTTAATGTAGCTGAGAACAGAGACACTGACCTTTCATAGGGCTTAGTTTTATACTGATTATCTAAAGGAATGTTTCCAGACCAGTGGCTGAAGATTGAATTCCAAACTTTCATATACCAAGGATTTTTATTCAAAGCTTTCTGTGAGCCAGCACTGTAGGGACAGAGATTTGTATGACATACCTGTAAGCTTCTCTTGGTTTCTATAAAGTGGAAAACACAAAAATCTATTTATTTATTTTTATTATAGCTTTTCATTTACAAAGGATATTACAAAAGCCTATCTACAAAGCAATTTTTCAACATTGACCTTGCAAAACCTTCTGTTCCAACTTTTTTCCTCCTTCTCCTCCCCCCTCCCCTAGATGGCAAGTAGTCAATACATGCTAAATATGCTAAAGTATGTGTTAAATTCAATATGTGTATACATATTTACAGTTATCTTGCTGCACAAGAAAAATCGGATCTAGAAGGAAAGAAAAAAACAAACATGCAAGCAAACAATAACAGAGAGAGTGGAAATGCTAGAAAACACAAAAATTTAAAAACAAACGAACAAAAAAGAAATAGTTCTTGCTTTTAAAGAGTTTATACTTTGTTGGGGAAAGTAAAAGGAGTATGCAAATATATGCAAAATATATACAAAGCAAATTATTTGGAAGTGGAACACTAACAGTTTGGGGAATCTGGAACAGATTCTTTAAGCCTTTAGGTAGCCTTCAAGCTGAGTCTTGAAGGAAGGTAGAGATCTCAAGAGGCAGAGGGAAGGAGGGAAAATCTTCAGGCATAGCACTGGGAGATGGAATGGCACCTCAGAGGGCAGCAAGAAGGCTGGTTTGGTTGGAACACGGCACACATGAGGCAGAGTTATGTTAGGAATATCTGTAAAGATGGCGGGGGAAGAGCGTTGAACGTCAAATGAGGGAATTTGTGTTTTATTGTAGCGGTCACAGAAAGCCATTGAGTTTTTTTCTTAAACCTCACAGAAAGATTAAATACTATTAAAAGGAATCAAAAAATTGGGATGATGGAGAGATAGGAATAGGAACTGGGCCTGTGATTTCATTATTATATATTACTAATTATATACATAATCTTACATATAATTAATAATACTATTATTGGATATAACTCCCACATTTGTCAGCACAAGTGACAGAAGTCCTTGGGTCCCTGAGAGGCTGTGACTTGCTCAGGGTCACACAGCCAAATATGTCAGAGACAGGATTTGATCCCGGAGGCTAGCTTTCAGGTCTCTTGGAAGTTTTTAGCATGGAGAAAGTAACCATTTTTTGAACTCAAGTAAGAGAATCCTTTTCCAAGCCTCTGAGGAGCAACAGACCATATTTAGTGGCAAAGGATTTTGCTTCTGTGGGTCTCTATTGGGAGGAATGTTGTTGCTTAGTCATTTTCAATTGTGTCCAACTCTTTGTGATCTCCTTTGGGGTTTTCTTGGCAAAGATACAGGAGTGGTTTGTGATTTCCTTCTCCAGCTCATTTTACAGATGACAAAACTGAGGCAGGCAGGTTTAAGTGACTTGGACAGAGTCTCACAGCTAGTAAGTATATGAGGCTCAATTTTAACTAAGGTCTTCCCGACTCCAGACTCAGCAATTTGCATACTAGAGTACAGAAAAGTAGCCTTTCCAAACTAACGATCTTAGGATCCTTTGTCTGGATCTGGAAGCGAACTTGGAAGTCATGTAGTCCAACCTCATTTTACAGATGAGGATACAGATGCTCAGGGAGGGTGGGACTTGCCCCAAGTTACACATCTAAGCACCAGAGGCAAGATTTGAACCCAGGTTCTCTAGCTCAATCCAAAATTGAGGCTTTTCCTCTGGTCTCATTTCCTCCTCAATGGTTCTTCTCTCTTAATGGTCAAAATGAGAAAAACATGGTTTGATTAGTAGCCTTTTAATACACTCAGCTCGAAAGAACTCTTAATAAAATGACCACAAATCACTTATTTTTGTCATTTACCTATTTCAGAGTTTTGAAAAAAATAACAAAACCAATGTACATAGCCACTTGGCCCTTGCCGTTTGATCCCTTGGTTTTAGAGCTGATAATTTTTTATCAGTGCTATAGAGTGATGGTGTAAATACATTGGTGGAATTTTAGTCGGAAAGAGATTTATTCAGATCCCCCTCCTGACTTATAGGCTGTGTGATCATTTTGCAAGGACCTAACCATTCTGAGCCCGAAGCATTTCTCCAGCTCAGGACCTCAGAGAGGTGATCTATCTTGTGAGAGAATTTTCACCCTCAAATTTCAAGTCCCTGAGGACATAATCTAATTTTCACAGCAATTAATGGTTCTCATGATAAGCTGCCTTTCATGTAGACCTGTACAAAACAATTTTGGTGCTCAAAAAGTTTGTTTCCAACTTGGTCTCCAAATGCCAGATTTGGGCCACGTCTCCTTCTTAATCTGTGCCACGATTCCACTGATCTTTCAGTGGAAAACATTTCGTAAGTATCCCCTGGAGTAGAAGGCTGAGAACCCAGGACTGGAGGGGTTAGTATTGGCCAAAGACCTGCCCTGTAGGAGTTCAGTCCCGTTTGGGAATCCCCAGAGCATACATGAGGACTTACTGAACGAGTGATCAGATTAATGTACTCTGTCGTTTGGCTAACAATCAGGCCACTGTCTGTGATCTACCTTCATGCCATATTTTAATGCCCTGAGTTAAGCCATTTAGAAATCCAACATTTCTTAATTTGTCAGATTATAAAACGGGGGATACATCTCATTATCAGCTACTTTGGACTCGGTTGCCTTTGCATCCTTCCTTTCCATCTGATAATGCATATCTTTTATCTCCTTAGTCTCACTCAATTGCTCAATTGTAGAACTGCAAGGAAAAATGCAATTTCTTACCCATCGTGTCTTTTGATCTACCTAAAAAGGCCCCATGAGCCTGGGAAAGAGGGAGAAATAATAGCTCACCCCGAGATTATAGCCCCGGAAATATTCTGCTAGAAGATACTGTAGATTGCGACCATCTTTAACGTCATGGCCATCATGTTGTATGGAGGCAATCATTTAACATGACTAGGAATTTGAATGTGTGCTAGATGGGAAGGGCAGCCACTCACTCATTTTTATTGCCATTCAGCCTTAAGAATACATGCATTTTTCATCAGGATTTTGCATTGCTAATTTGTTGAGCAGAAAGAGCAAATGTGGGCTTGGGGGCAGCATCCGAAATGTCGTATTTATATAAAACTGTCCTGCCATCTGGAAGGAGAGATGGAGACCAAACATGACGGCAGAGGTTAATTTTGTGCAGCTGGAGTAACTCTGTTCTTGCAATGAGAGGAGCATTCTTTTCATCTGATGGCTATACATCACTGAACATCAAGCCCGAACTGACTCCCAGGAGTAGGAAGGGGGGTGTTCCCTCCCTTCATTTCAACCCCTCTCCATGGCAGCTGTTGCTTCTGCTACTGGAGCATTTACACTTGGCCCTTAAGGAAGCAAAGAAGAATCTTACTGAGGCGATTGCTACAGAGAGCTGGAGACTAGGAAACTTCGAGGTTTTCTAGTATTGCAGTAAGGTCACTGAGCAAAACAGAACCTGTTCTCACTAATCTGAGACCAGGTGGACCCTCCTATTCCTTTAAACCAAGGAAATGGACTCAGTCAATAATCTGAGAGATGAAAATCTGATTTATCTGCGCAGCTAGGTGGCGCAGTGGAGAGAGCACCAACCCTGAAGTCAAGAGACCCGAGTTCAAATCTGGCCTCAGACACTTAACACTTCCTAGCTGTGTGACCCTGGGCAAGTCACTTAAGCCCAGCCTAAAAAAAATCTAATTTATCCTAATATTGCCTTGCTGATCTGTGGAAGGTCATTTTTCTTGAGGTCTTCCTGGCCATTGTCAATTAATATACCTGCCAGGCTAAATTCTAACAGGAAAGGATAACCTTGAGCTTCAAAGAGAGGTGTATAAACTTGACACTAGTGCACTATGGGTGGAGCTGTGAACTGATCTAACCATCCTGGAGAGACATTTGAACTTTGCCCAAAGGGCTGAAAAAATGTGCACACTCTCGATCTAGCAATACCATGGCTAGGTCTGTATCCCAAAGAGATTAGAAAAAAAGGGGAAAGAACCTATGTATACAAGAAGAAAAAAAGGGGAAAGAACCTATGTATACAAGAATATCATAGGAGTTCTTTTTGTGGTAATAAAGAATTGGAAATTGAGGGGATATCTATCAACTGGGGAATGGCCAAATGAGTTGCATATGATTGTGATGGAATTCTACCGTGCGGTGAAATGAGGAGCGGAGTGATTTCAGAAAAACTTAGAAAGGTATACATGAATGGCTAGAAAATGAAGTCAGCAGAACCAGAAGAATATCATACACAGTAATAGCAATATTATATGCTGAAGAACTGGGAATCACTTGGCTATTCCCAGAAAATAATGGTTCAAAACAATCTCCAAGGACACATGATCAAAAATGTTATTCACCTCTAGAGTAAAGATTAATGTTGTTTGAATACACACTGAAGCAAACAATTTTAAAAACTTTTTTTTGTTCAATTCTTCTTGTACAAAATGATTAACATGAAAATGTTTTATGTCAATGTATAACCTATTTCACTGCCTACCATCTCAGGGAGAGGGGGGGAGCAGAGATAGGGATGGAATGTGGGACTCAAAACTTTAAAAAAATTAAAATTTGATTTTATATGTAATTGGGGGGAAATAAAGTATTTTTTTTTTTTAAAAGAAGAGAGATATAAAATGAAATCCAGGTACTATTAGGGGCCAACCCATTTCCTGCAAGTCTTTTAACAAATGACTTCTATTCAGTCAGGACAGACTACTCATAACAATTCTGGAAATATAAGAAGCACAGTGATTATGGGGTCTCTTCGGAGCCTAGTTGAGTTAACAAGAGACCCTAGGCTTCTCCACATTAGGGGCTAGAGGAGGGAAGAAAGAGTAAGAAATAAAATACATGTGAGAGTGAGAGGTGAGAATGAATTAATGAATATGTTAATTACTCTTCTATCCACAATAAAAAATACTTCTATCCACATCTGCCTACAATGAAGTGAGGAAATACACTGTTCCATTTTCCAGAAGAGAAGAGGTGTCTAATTTGGGGATGTCTAATTGATGGAAGTGGTGAATAGTTTGCCTGTTGCAGATAAGCACCCTTGTTCATGATACTCCCACTGGGGAGACTCCTCTCTGAATTCCCCCTTCTCCCAGGGAAGCAAACGATTACATTTATGTGAAATAAATCTGTAAAGCTTCAGATTGTTTGGCATTATTCCTAAAAGGATCACAGTCTGTAAAGGATAAGAAATTTTGCTTAGGTTCTTTAGAGAGAAGAAAGGGACTTTCCTGTAAACAAAAGCAAGATGAGTGAAAAGCCAGGAACAAAAATGATCGTGATACTTCATCTTTCCACTAATTAAAATGCCAAGAAGCCCCAAGAAAGGCAAGAAGGGATGCTGAAATGCTACTCCGAAAGGAAGAATTTAATTGCGTTTAATAAATAATTATTAAGTGGTTACCATGAGCAAGATGCCTCCAGAGACAAACATGAAGCAGTGTGTGATTTTAAGATGATTCTGTTCTTCTGAGATGTAAATGGCTAGAGAAAGGATAGTCAGCTCGGGCTGTTGCTGTAAATGGATGCTTTGTGCTTTCCCTTAGCCCTGGGAGACCTACATTCTCAGATAAGACGTGATCTTTACCCTCAGAGAGATTAAAATCTAGCAGGAGATAAGACATACATGTCAATGTCCTTGTGTGCTCCTCAAAGGAAGGGATGCTATTGGCACCATAGCATGGCACCTGGTATGTAGTAAGTGCTTAATAAATGCTTGCTGATTAATTTATGAGCAAGGGGCAAAATGAATTTGGGAGATGAGAGCAAAGATTGTTACCAACCTGGGTGATCCATGCAGGATGGAAGGCATTTTAGGTTGGGTATTAGAGAATCTTTAATTATATTTCAAAGGAGCCCCACGAGTGTGAACATCCTAGGGGATTTGGAAGGATTTTGTGAAATTGCTAAAAGCATCCTTCTGTTACCTTGTGAACTGGCTGGTAGAAATGTACTCTAAGGGGCTTAAAAGAAAGTGCTACAAAACTGTGGAATATTAGACTCTAAATGGAGAAAAAAGACAAGCCGGCGTGAGCTAATGGAATGGCCCCCTCCTTGGAAGATGCTGAAACAAGATGATGGGCGACAAAGATGCTTCTGAGTGACTGAGTCAAGAGTACTAGACACTTAATGACTTAAATGATGGGATGTGGACCTCGCCCATTAACAGACAGAACCAGGAGGGTTCTTTGAGGTCAGTCCAATTCCCCCAGTTGTATAGAATTTATGGAATACTTCTAAGGTTTGCAGAATGCTTTGCAAGCTATTTCATTTGCTCCACATAGAGTTTGGTAAGTTACTTGCTCAAGTTTCCAAGTTGGGAAAGTACCAGAGGCGAGATTTGAACTCAGCCCCTTTGACTCCTCAGCCAAGGCTCTTCGCCCTGTACTCTGCCTCTCTCCTTAAGACTCTGAGAAAACAATACCCTGATGAGATGTTGACTGTTACAAGAAACATATCCTTTGGAAGAGATGTAGCCCATCTGTTGGGTGGATGCCAGCATAGCCAGAATTCCAGAAAGAGGCCAGGGATCATTTTAATCTCTTAATTTTTTTCTGTTCAATCAGTGTAATGAAGATAGAAAGACAGGTGATGGCAGGCTGGTTTTTAAAATGCAGTTTTGGTTTCTGCTCTTACCAGAAGAATATAAACCATTAGGAAATAGAATGTCACGGTCATAGGATAGAGAGCCAGCCTCAACTCTATCCTGCTGTGTGACCTTGGACAAGTCAGTCTAAGCTACAGCCGAGCCGCATTAGAGGAACTCACCTTTGGGAGTTCTCCGTATCAGTGAAATCTCAAATCTTGTCCTAGTATCCTAAGAATGCCATATTTAGGGGGCAGCTAGGTGGCGCAGTGGAGAGAGCACCAGCCCTGAATTCAGGAGGACCCGAGTTCAAATCTGGTCTCGGACACTTGACACTTCCTGGCTGTGAGACCCTGGGCAAGTCACTTAATCCCAGCCTCCAAATCCTATTACAGCATATACTGAAATTCCATGAAAATCATTATGTCACTGAAATCATGAAAACAAACAAAATTTTGAAATGCTATATAAACATCAGCTTTTGTTGTTGTGATCACTGTTAGTGACTAGATGCTTTCATGCACATTTATTTAAAAAAAGACACATTGCCTTATGAATCATGTTGGGAGAGAAAAATCAGGACAAAAGGGAAAAACTATGAGAGAGAAAAAACAAGAAAACAAGAGTGAACATCGCTTATGTAGATTTACATTCGGCATCCATGTTCTCTCTCTGGATGCAGATGGCATTCTCCATCCAAAGTGTATTGGGATTGCGTTGGACCACTGACCTGCTGAGAAGAGCCACGTCTTTTGTAGTTGACCATACAATCCTGCTGTTACTGTATACTATGTATTCTTGGTTCTGTTTGTTTCACTCAGGAGCAGTTCATGCAAATCTTTCCAGGCTTTTTAAAATCATTTTTCATCATTTTTATAGAACGATGATATTCCAGGTCTTTCATATACCATAACTTATTCAGCCTTTTCCCAATTGATGACACTAGATGCTTTCTAAGGCCAGGTTGATGAACCACTTATCTACAGCAACATCCAAACTCTACTATACCCAGGACTTCAGGCGCACCTGGAACTACCTTGTCAGGGTTTTCTGATCTCTGATAGTTACTAGAATATTTAACAATTTCAAAATCTTATGATGTCTTGAAATAACAACTCCAACACTCCTGGATATTAGAATTGTTAGTGAAGGAGGATGTGCATCTCCACATTTCAATGAAAGGGGCTGGGTTATGGTTTCCTCTCCACTAGCGAGAGAGATGCAGAGAAGTATAGTGGAAGTGAACCTGAGTTTGGAGTCAAAGAACCAGAACTTTGCTGCTTGTTACCTTGTGTGACCCTGCTTGGTCACTAAACTTTTGGACTTTATTTTCCTCCAATGAAAAAGGTGGCTTATATGGCCTCTAAGGTCCCTTTCAGGTAAAAATCTTTGATCCTATGATCCTAAGTCACAACTTCATTAAACCTCAGTTTTCCCATTTGTCAAACGCAGCTAATAATGTCACCAGTGTCTGCTTCACAGAGTTATTGTTATGGGGTTTGACTTTAATGAGTTCCTGTTCAAAAGAGCTTTGCAAACTTTGAAATGCTACCTTGATGTGGGTTGTTCTTCTTGTCAGGCATCTTTCTGATCGGAGTAATAGCCATCCTTCAGTCAGATCCAGCTTGCTGATTTGCTCTGTGGGCACAGAAGGTAGAATGTAAATCCATCACTGCCAGGATAATCAAATAAAAATGAATTGATTTAGCCTTCAGGTGAGAGAGCCCGGTTTGCATCACTCAGTCAATCCACAAGCCTTGGCAAAGATGCTAGAGAGGTTTAATTATGATATCTGCCCTTCAGAAGTCTTTTTGCTTACATTGTGGTGATGTTGCTGTTATTCAGGCAGTTTTTAGTTGTGTCTCACTCTCCATGGCACTGTTTGGGGCTTTCTTGGTAAAGATACTGGCAGAGTTTGCCATTTCCTTCTCTAACTCATTTTATAAATGAGGAAACTGAGGTCGTGAAGGTGAAGTGACTTGCCCAGAGTCTCATAGCTAGTAAGTGTCTGAGGCTGGATTTGAATTCATCTTCCTGACTGTAGGCCCTCACTCCGTGCACTGTGGTGCCATCAAGAGACCCTTTGCATTTCTGTACAATCATATATACCATGTGTCATCCTATCCTTTTATTTTATATTTAGATTTGATCTTTCTCACTAATAAGTCATCATTTTTTTTTCTGCTAATTTTCTTCTTTACTTTTTAATATCCTTTTGGTGATATAACTGATATAACATCATACCCGAGTAGTCTCATAAAAATGGATTCATTTGGCATTTGTATGTTAGAGTCCAGTTTTGTATTTCTCAATCAATCCATGAATCTTTTTTAGATGCCTACTTGTACCAGGAACTGTGCTAAGTAATGGAAACACTGGACAAATACTTCACTCTGACTGAGGGAGGTGCAGAGTGGACTGGGCAGAGAAACACCTGGAACTATCCCTGCTTGGAGGAAGCTGGCAATCTGCTCCTCATTTCTAGGGAATTTTTCATACTGAAATCAGAACTCACTTGTCAATAAATCTCTGTCCAAAGGGACCTAACTTTATTCAAATCTATTTCCATCATTATTTGAAGAAGTTGACTCCTTAAATGATTTGATGAGAGCTGCTGTAAGATTTTTTTATGTGGGCCATTCGTCCCTTGGATTCATCCAGATGTTTTCCTCAATAACCTACTTATACCCAGCAGTGTAGACATGTTAGCGATGTGTGATGGGCTAAGTTTGCATCTATAATTAATTGAATGACAAGGAGAGATACCTTGGGTATTTCATTTGGAAAGCCTGTGGGCTTTAAGATTATAAACAGGGCGAGATGCCCAAAACATTTCCAGAATTGGAGGTAGTTCAAATCTCTGAACTCAGAAAGAAGCATTCACATGCAAACAAAAATCACAGTCTGTGTCCAGAAAGGAGCCACGAATGGTTGCTTGGGGGACAAAAGAGCTTTCTGCATGAATAGAACATAATATTCCATATTCTGTACTTTGGGAAGCAACTTAAAATTTTTCTTGACTTTATTATTTTTATATCATCTACATTTTTCATTATATAGCCCTTCTGCCTTTCCTGAAAATTATTCTAACAAAGAAAAAACAAGAAGAAAAAACTTATCTCATAAACCTATTATATTAAAAAGACCTGTAAAATATACACTATTACATCTCCAGTGTAGCTAGTCTCTGCAAAGAAGTTGCAGGGAGGCCATGAGCTAAGTCATGAAGGAAAATGGAATAAAGTGCATCTAGAATGCCTGTATTTTTCTTAGTAATTTGATAGGAAAAATTGTGATTATGGCTGAAGGAGAAGGGTATTCCAAAGCTGATGATGGGAGTTGTAGAGAATGAACTGATTTAAAAGGGGACTTGGTGGCCTCTCACAGTCTCTTCCTTTTACAGAGTGAGGGAACTGAGGCTCAGGAGGTCAGAAAAACAATCTGAGAGTAGAAGTCCCTTCTGAACTGTCTCAACCTGTCCACCCCCTCGAAAGTACCTGTCAAGTATTGGTCTAGCATCACATGATGAGTTCCCAGGAAAAGGGAAGCCACTGCCTCTTGGATCAGTCTGGTCCACACGGAACAGCTCTCTTGGGGAGGACGGCTTTTTCCCTGACATTGAAGTTAAATTGGCTCTTTTGGGGAGTCTGCATTTCTTCCCAACTTCTGGTTCTGCATTTGGCCCCATATAGAACAAGCCTCTGCCCCTTTCCACCTAGCAGCCCTTTCTTTACATGCTTAAAGACCTCTGAATTTCCCATTTATTTCCATTAATTTTTGTCTTTCTTCATCTCTCCAGAGCTTAGCCGAGAGCCTGGCACACAGTAGGAACTTAATAAATGCTACTCATAAAGTGGGACCAGGGTCCTTCGCCATCTGGATTCTTCCTCTGTTTGCTCTTTAGCTTATCTGATTCATGCATGACCGAACCCACCACTATAGAAAAGGGATGACCAGGGCCTGCTCCAATGGTATCATCATCTCCCTAATTGTGGAAGCTCTGCCTTTCTTAAAGTGGCCAAAAGTGGCTTTTATTGGTGGCTACATCACCCTGCTGGCTCATATTGAGCTGGAAGACCACCATAACCCCCATTTCATACCCACCTCCCCATTTTTTTTTCCAAACAATTACCGTCTATCCAGGCCTCTTCAAGCCGGCACTTATAAAATTGATTTACTTGCACCCAAGAACACAATTTTATATGGATCACTAGTGAATTTAATTTTGTAAATCTGTGCATTTAGATGGTACACTTCTGGGCTTGGAGTCAGCAGGGTCTGAGTTCAAATTTGGCCTCGGACATTTATAGTTATGTGATCCTGAGCAAGGCAATTAACTTTTGTTTGTTTCAGTGATCTCACCTGTCAAATGGAAATAATAATACCTACTTCTCAGGGTTATTTTGAGGATCAAATGAGACATTATTTATAAATGCAATGTCTGGCATGGTAAGCACTTAATATATGCTTGTTTCCTTCCTTTCCTTGCTTTAAAATGCCTCTAATGATTCTTAAACTCTTTGGTCTCAAAACCCCTTTATACCTTTAAAAGTTATTAAGGACTTGCCGGAGTGTTGTTTATGCATTGTTTGTGTTTATGCATTGCTATCTGCCATATTTAAAATGATGTATGATCAAAATTGTGTTGATCTTACGGACCCCCTGAAAAGTCTCTGAAGAGGTCATACTTTGACCATCATTGTTTCAGCTGCTCATTATCCTTTGTAAGCCCAGCTGTCGTTCAATGTGAGCTGTTTCTCATCTCTTCTTTTCATCTGCACATTTGATGAACAAACCACCCAAGCCATTAATCAAATATTAAATAATGTAGGGTCAATCCTACATCCTTGGAGTATTCCACTGAAACTCTTGAAATATAAACAAGTTCTCTTTGAGTCTAGCTATATGAACAGTTTGAAATATATCTGACTGAATTATTATCTAAACCATATTTCTTCATTAAGAATAATATGATAATTTAACATATATTGGACTACCTGCCAGCTGGGGGGAGGGTGGGGAAAAGGAGGGGAAAATTTGCAACAAAAGGTTATGCAAGAGTCAATGTTGGAAAAATATGCTTTGTAAATAAAAAGCTTTAATAAACAATTTAAAAAAGAATAATATGATATACTTTGTTATTAAAAGCTTCATTAAAATCTAGATTCAATTATATCCATAGTCTTATTTTAGGCAAGAATTTTGTCAAAAAAAAGAAAGAAAAGAAAATGAAGTTCATTTGGGGAAATATATTCTTGACAAAGCCAAATTTGCTCTTGGTAACCATTGCTTCTCTTCCTATGTGGTGGCCATTTCCTTAATGATCCATTCTATAATTGTCCCAGGAAACGAAGTCAAGCTCTTCTTCTTCTTCTTGTTCTTCTTCCTCTTCCTCCTCCACTCTGTCTCTATCTCTCCCCTTTACTCCTCCTTTTCCTCTTCCCTTTTCTTCTTTTCCCCCTCCTCTTCCTCCTCCTTTTCCTTCATCTTCTTTGACTTCTTTGTTATTAGCTCCTTTTCTTTTTCCTCTTCCTCTCCTTCAGCCCATTTTTCATGTCAGATGATTCACTCAAGGTCTCACAGATCATTAATGACTGAATCAGGCCTTTTGAATCCCAGACCAAATCTTTTTCTATGATTCATTGTAGAAAGTGTTGAACCTGTCTGGGAGTATTGAACAAAATAAAAAATGGTAACTAGGAACAGGGCTGATTAAATGTAGGGGGAAGTTTGTAACCAGTAGCTTATTTTATCTTTTGAACACATTTAAATTGACAATATTTGAAATGGCTATAACAAGCCAGCCTAGTAATGATGATAGCTATTATTGTTGTTAGCTTAAACTTTTATTTACAAAATACAACCTTTTCCCCGTTATATGGGTGGCAGTGAAAAATAAAATAGCTAAAACAACCCATTAGTGGGTAGTCTAAGCTTTTAAATTTTACAAGTCAGCTCACAAGTCCTAGCAAAGCTGTTCTGTCCATATTCAGCAAGTGCTGCTCTTTAATTCCTTAATTTGAATGATTGGTACATTGATAGTTCCTTAAAGTGTTCCTTAAGATGTGAGCCCAGATGAATGGTGTGGAGTGGTTTGGATACCCCACCCCTCCATTTTTGCATTGGTGATTTGAAAGATTTGTTTAAATCCACTGAACTAGGAAGATAGAGCCCTCTCTCTCTTTCCCCATAGCTATAAAAAGGAGCTTTTTTGATTTGTGCTCTTAATTATGGAAAAAGTAATCTTCTTATCTATCTCCAGTGATGGCTGCAGTGCTGCTGGGTGCTCAGCTCTAGAAATTGGTCTGAATTAATATGATAAAGTGGGGATCTTTCCTACCACCTGAAAATGAATGATATTAAAATGTATGGCTATTTCAAAATGAAAAAAAAACAAAGGAAAACAAAGAGATGCTTTTTTTTTTTTTTTTTTTTTTTTTTTTTTTTTTTTTTTTTTGGGTAGCAGCAGAGAATTAGAATTTGGACTGAATTTGGATAATGTTGACCCTGGAAGATCCAAGTGGCAATGACATATCTTGAAACTGGCCCTTACTGCTGAAATCCTGAAATCTTGTATCCTGTAAGGTGCTCTGCTCCTTGTACAGCAATGGCCCACTGCCTGCCCATCAGTAGAACAAGTGGCTAAGGGTCCTCATTGATGATGATCATCTGTTGTTCTCATTACAGTTTCCTGCCTGCTTCCCCTTGGGACAAAAGGTGTACATCTTTGAGATGGCTGGGTAAAGGGAAGGCTTTGGGTTCTTTTCAAAGCTAATAGGCTCTTGCGGGGATCGAACCTATGACCTTGAGCTCATTAGTACCAAACTCTAACCAAGAGAACGTACTGTCTCAAATTTCATAGAATAATAGAGGAGCAGAGATATACCGAGCTCCTTTTCCTTACTGAAAATAAACAGAATTTCTTATTGCAGAGTTTGGGTGCAGCTGTCAGCTATCCGGAACCAATTCCCTTTAAAGGTCCAGTTCCTTTACCGTATTCTGTCATTCTTTATTATTCTTCAGTACAGTATGTTTAGAGAAATGGGAAATCCAGGATATTCATGTTTGTCACTGGCCAGTGATAGCACTGTATGTGTATTGCGGTAATGTGAAAGCACCCAAGAATTGGCTGAGGGATCAAAGAACAAATCTCCTTGTTATTGAATTGAAGCCTCCTACAAATAAATAACCACTGATCATATCTTAAAAATTATATATATAGCACATATTATGTAATAATAACTTTTACTGGTGTCTTTTAAAAAATTATTTCCTAACATATCCCTCACACATTTGAAACTCTCCTGGTATAACAAAGAAAAATAATTCTGCCAAAAAGGCTTACAAAATGCTCATATCTGAGAGCGTATGCTACATTGGGTGTCTACACTCCCTGCCTCTCTACTGAGAGAAGGGAGAATGTTTCCCTCTCTTTTCTTTGGGACTGAGATTAGTCTTAGAATTAATGTGAATTCAATATTTTTCCCCCAAAGGAGGAAACTGAGGCAGACAAAGATTGATTGGTTTGCCAAGGATCACACAGCTATTAAATATTATTTCTAGGGCCAACTCTTCCCTAGCCACTAAAGCCCATCGTCAGGAGAGCAGCTAAGAAAATTATACTATATGACCATAATGGGATATTATTGGATCATAAGAAATGACAAAGATAAAGAATTAAGGAAAACATGGAAAGTCAAAATAAGCTGGAACAAAAATAAGTACTTGTGAAGAAGGTGCTAGCACCCCCGTAGTGCAGATGAAACAGGTGAGGATCTGGGAGGTTAATTGATTTGTTGGTCACAAAATCAGAAAGTGTCCCACGTAGGAGTCAAATTAAAGACACAGCCGAGTCCAGGTCTAGTCTCTTTCCACTATACTTTGTCTCTCTAGGGCTAGCCTTCTTTTTTCCTTTTCCCCCACCTCTGCCTCCATCCCCAGGACTTTAGTAACTGATAACATTGTATTCAATGGGCAAATTGTTGTCGGCTTATGCCGACTTTCTTCTGTATCATTTGATATGTCTCCCCATGGTTTTTAAAAAATTCTTTATTATTTATTATGGTCTGATGATATCTCATTACAGTCACCTAGTATAATTTGTTTAGCCGCTTTCCTCTCGATGGGCTTTAGGGAGTGAGAGGGCACTATAGTTAGGGAGAGTAAGACCTGAAATCAGGATGACCCAAGTTCAAATTCAGCCTCAGCTATTTAATAGCTGCATGATCCTTGAAGGCACGCCAATCAACCTATGTCTGCCTCAATTTCCTCCTCTGTAAAAAGTGGGATAATTATAACACCTACCTCCAGGGCTGTTAAATGCTTTGCAAACCGCAGCACTCTCTATTGCTGCTAGCTATTATTATAGAGAATAATAAAATAGTTTTACATAATTTTCCAAACAGCTTTTTGTGGAGGGGGGAAATGGATTGTGCAGTTTAAGTGTATATGGTCTAGCTTCAAAACATGATGTTGAATACTTTAAGGGACTTTGTAGAAAGACTTGTTTGTTCAGATGTTTTTAATAGGATAGACAGTGAGCCAGAAAGTGAGTTTTGTTTCAGGATCCAAAGTAGGTTGGGGAAAAATCCATCTCTGAGAGTGGCAAGTCTGGTGAAGGTAAGTAAGTAAGTGGATCAGTTGGGAGGAGAAAGTGTTTTGGTTGCTAAGGGAACACTCCTGATTGGAATAAGGACAATGTTTTATACAGACTGAAAGCACAGCTACAGGATGTGAATGCAGATGTCTTTCCACCCAGCTTTTTGTACTCTGAGACTGGACAAAGAAATGAGCTGACCTGTGAATTGTTTGTAATCTTTGGGGATAGGACACATAAGGATCATAGGATCTTAGATCTAGACTTGGGAGGGAGTATAGAAAGAGTGGATTCTACTCCAACCTCTTCATTTTACAGGTGGGGAAATTGAGGTTCAGTGAATGTGAAATGTGAAATCACTCGTAATCACCAGAGGTGATATTTGAGTCCATGTCTGCACTCTTTCCTCTATATCATGCTGCCTTCTCTGAAAATCAAATGGGGGGTACTTTATAAAACACGAAATTTAAAGCTGGAAGGTCCACGATCTTAATTTTACAGAGGAAGAAACTGAAGAAGCTATTTTAGCAAAATCACAAAAATCTTGACGACAAAATTTCAAAGGTGAGATTTGCTTCCAGGTACTCTGATACCAGAACTAGCATTCTCTCCCTGGAGACTTTTTAAGATGTTAAATAGAGATGTACCATAGGCATTATATAGAAAATGCAATTTGTTATTTTTTAGATTTTCAAAGAGCTACTGGCAAGTCCAAACACCTGCTGCTAGGCACTCTGGGTGATCTGTATTGATCTGTACTGCCTGAACCTAGGGCAGGGACCACAGGCACAATGTTTGGCCCACAGGAGGGGCAACTTAACTGAATAAATGCCACTTGATTGATTTTTCTGGTACAAAATTACAGAATTCTCCACAGCTCCTGTTGCTAGTAGTAAGAACCATGCAGAAAAACAAGATGGAATGGAGAAGGTAATTACATAAAGACTGTGCAAGTTGTAGGTTCTTTGGGGGGTTTGTTGGTTAAAAATGTTTGGAAGTCACTGGTTTCTTGAGAAAGATAACACAGTTTTCCTAAGTGTTACCTTGGGAAAACACCCCCCTCCTGCCCTAGAATTGGCACCTATTCAGTTTATATCCTTAGCAGTATCTTCTTGGAGAATTAAACTGCTGTTCCAGAGAGCAGCGATCAGAATGGGAGGAAAAGCTCAATGACTATGACCGTCATTGGCTCCCTGAGCCTTCAGTACCTGCTCTCCTCCAGGAGAGGCCAGGGGTGGTAATGTGGGCGATACTAACAATAGGACTGGCGTTGAATTATTAGAACATTAAGGTTTTTTAAACACTTTAAAAACACCTTTTTTTTTTTTTAAATTCTCATATGACCCTGAAGCTAGTACCATAAGCATAATGATCCTTGTCCAAATGAAACTCATCATAACTGCCTCAAACTCATCCCTCCAAACTTCCCGTTTCGATTTGGGAAATAACCATTACAGGTCAGGATCCTTTCTTAATTCTTTCTTCTTCAATGTCTGTCTAATCTGATGTCCACAAGTAATTGCCATATTTTTAATTTTTATCACTTTTTATCTGGATCATTTAAAGTAGACTCATAATTGGTCTCCCATCTTCCAATTTCCCTTCTTTCGAATGCTTCTTCCATATAGCTCTTAAATGTCCAATTCTATCTGATCATATCACCTTCCTACTCCCAATTTTTCAATGACTCCCTATTTCTTTTAGCATAAAATGAAAATCATTTGGAACTTCTACATCTGGATCCCTTATTTCTTTCCAATCTTATTTCTCATCACTCCCCTTTGTTTATTATTTATGCCAGTTTAGTCGGTAAGCCATTTGCTACCATGACCTTCACATCCTTCCTCCCTAACTTTGTACATACAAGTAGTCCGTCGGGTATAGAAAGCATTCAGCTCTCACCTCTTCTCCTTAGCCTCATTCCTTGCTTCCCAGCAAGCTCACCTCCCATATCTTATTAATCGTCCCGGTTTGTTGGCACTCTGAAGATGTCTTTGAATTTCTTTGCATGTGTTTGGTAACTACTATTCATGCAAATGTTGTGTTATCTTGTCTCCATCACCATCCACTGAACAATGAAAACCTAAAGGGAGAGGTTATTTTCTTTTTGCCTTTGCATCTCCAGTGTCTGGCTCATAGTAGGCTCATATATTGCTTGAATAAAATTTAAGGGAATGACTTTCCTAATCTGATCAGGCAGATCTTTTATATTAAAAGTCAATAATGTGAAGACTTTTTTTTTCTTTTTAGTACAGCTGCTCTGCTTATTAATAAAATGCTCCAATGGATCAGGAAATAACTTGAGGAAAAACTCAGATTTTTTTTTTAAAGAAGTTGACATCTTTTCTTTTTTTTTTTTTACGTAACCTAAATTTATCCCTCTTGCTCATCTTCTCAAAATCTTCAGATTTTTGATTTTCATCAATAAAATTGGCAAAATTCATTTAAAAATACACATTGTAAAAGTACATTACCTTTAGGCATGGATTAAGAGCCAATTTGTATGCAACATAGGAGAAACCAACTGTTAGACATCCTAAGCATGGGGAAAGGAGACAAATGTATTTTAAAACCTTCAGTCCTAATCTATTTCAAGCTGTTGGATATTGGCTTCCCTGAAAGAATAGCTGCTTAAAGGTAGGACTGATGGGGGGCCAGTGGAGGAATTGAGCAGGAAGTTAAATGGTGAAATCATTCCAGAGTCTGCATTGCTGACTCGTAACAGACTGGAGGTGTGTGGGTTGGCAGGGTTTGGAATAGGGAGCTACGTGATCCATAATGCTCGCCCCACAGCCAAGTTTGAGGCTTTTCAGGTCTGTGTTCACTGTCTGGCAACTTCAGTGTCTTCAGTGTCAGGAAACAGCATTTGTCAGATAGGATAAAAATATTTTTTGCCTGGTGTAGTGACCACTGAGCCACATCTGGATTTTTCTTGAAGCTGAAATGGCTCCTCCAGGTCCCTGCCAGTGTAAAAAGCTAGAAAAGCCAGTTAAAGTCAGTCAGGCTAGCCAAAACTCGGTTGCCATTGATTTTCATCATGAGGCAGCCCGAGCACATTTTGAACATCACAGGGACTAGAGCCACAAACTGCCACTCTGATTATTTTCAGAGCTGTATTGAGTGACCATCTGAAAAAACAAATCTGCCTGGTCACTTTACTTTGACATGAGATGGACACATTTAAATGGCCAGCAATGATAATTGTTTTCTGAACCCTAACAGATGCTTTTGCATTATTCATGACTGAACTGTCTGTAAGAAAATTTCTGTGTCTCTGAGGGAGAATAACTTCCCTTTTATAGGAGAAAGGTTTTCAGAGTCTTTTAAGAGATGGAGGCCTAGATGTTATTGTTTTTTAAACTTTTGTTTGGCTTATGCTGCTAAATGACATTATTTAGGCTGCTCTTGTCTTGCTTAGAGACGAAACATCAATTGTAGGTTAGTTTATTTTTAAAACCAGTGATTGCTGAGCAAAAGAAGGCAACAGTTGGAAATGCGAATATTTGGGTTACCCAGTGTGGCCATCATGTACTCTTTTTTTTGCTTTTTCAAAGTACTTTTAACTCAGACTCCCTTACCTAGTTCATTCACTGTTGATCAGCAGGTGATGTTAGTTATTTTGTGTCTAATGAATGCAACCAAGACATTCGATGCTTCAGGCACTGGGAATCCAGGAGAGGCAGGGATGGGAAAAAGAGATGATTGCCATCTTTAAGCTCGGCAATTGAAAATCCTCATTCCTTCCTTCTGATTTCATTCCATTCAACAAGTATTCACTGAACATTAGCTCTGTCCTTTGTGCTATGCTCTTCTGTTGAGATTCCATGCACTAGAAGGTATTAGAACTTCTCTTTGTGGAGCAAAGTAAGCCCCTTGGTCAGTAACTGCAGCACTCACTCTAAGGAGCTGGAGTTAGTGTCCAAATAAATTTTAGCATCTTCCTGCCTACAAACACCTGTCATTGCTCTGATTCAACAAATCAGCATTTTCCTAAAAATTACAAATTTTGTAATATATAGGCAAATCTTTTAATTACAGTACAGATTAGCTTTCAGTTTTGTCGTTTACATTGAAATATATTTCATTAAAAAATTCCTTTTCTAACCCCTTGCAGTTGCTATTTTTAATACTGGGGGAAAGTGTATGGATTTTGTTATATTAAAAGACCATATTGAAGCATCTCTATAAAGCAGAGGTTCTTAATCTGAAATATATGATGGTTTTAAAAAAATCCTTATCATGATTTCCTTTAATCCTATGTATTTTATTTTATACCTTAAACACATTCTAGGAAGGGTCTATCATCAGACTGTCAAATGGGTCCACAAAAAATTAAAAAGCATTGTCCAAAGGTATCGCTACATAGCAGTGATTCTCAAATTTCTTGGCCTAGAGATCCCCTTTATAGTCTTTAAAATTATTAAGGAACCTACCTACAAAGAACTTTTATTAATGGAAGTTATATCTGTCAATATGTGCTGTATCAAAAAATTAAAATCTTAGAATTATTATAAAAATAATTAATTCTTTAATAGACAATAATATTTATAAATATTTTATAAATATTTATATAATATATATTTATATGTTATAATATTTTATTTATATATTTATATATAATATACATATTTATAATATATATTTATATATTATAATATTGTTATAATAATATAATGTATTAATATATTTATATAATATATATTTATAAAATAAATATATAAAAGATACACAATATAATTTATATAAATTATAATATATATATTATATAATATGATAATATTATATATTATATATTATTAATATATATTAATAATATATAATATAATATAATATAATAATAAAAATAATTAAATTCTTTAAAATTAATACAGATTCTAAGAAGGGTCCATCATTGGATTGTCAAAGGGGTCCACAAAAAATTAAGCAGCATTGTCCAAAGGTATCCCTCCAAAGCTGTGATTCTCAAATTTCCTGGCTGAGGGATCCCCTTTACATTCTTTAAGAAGGGTCCATCATTGGATTGCCAAAGGGGTCCATCACCAGACTGTCAAAGAGGTCCACAAAAAATTAAGAAGCATTGCTTAAAGGAGTCCCTCCATTGCTGTGATTCTCAAATGTCTTGGCCTAGGGATCCCCTTTACAGTCTTTAAAATTACTGAGGACCCTACCTACAAAGAACTTTTATTAATGAAGGTTATATCTGTTAATATCTGCTGTGTCAAAAATTAGTATTTTAGAATTATTATAAAAATAATTTTGACCTTGTGGACCCTCTAAAAGGGTCTTGAGGAGACAGGGGTCCCTGAGCCTCACTTTGAATACCTATTCTAGAGTATAAGGGAGAACAGGGAGGCTCAGCTCAGACTCTTCTAAAAGGTCTGCCATTTTTAGTCTGGAGGACCCAATGCCAAGGAATCTCATTTATCATATCATTGAGTGGAATGGACCTTGATGATGTTCTTCAGAACACTTATTCTTCACAGTAAAATTCTTATTCTCCAGAAACCTCAGAAAATAAGGTGTCCTGGGAGTCCAATCCCTGGTCTCTCTTCCCACGCTGAAAGCTGAAGGCTGATCTCGTGCTCACGCATGGAAACATGCATGGAAGAGGAATGACGGCCGGCCATTTGGTTGGCACCCCAGGCTAGGGCAGGACTCACATTTAACTTAAATCCATTTTTATTTTTTGCTCTTTTTAAATGGAAAGCCTTCTAAAATGTCCTACACTCCACTGCTTTATTAAACACAGCACTGAACACTGTCGGTGGACCACTCGGGGTCATCATTATGAGCATCTGTGACTGGAATTTCTGCGGGTCTCCAGCCCCAAAGCATGTGGAGCTGGAGAGGCCTGAAGGACTGAACGGGCCCCGACCGCAGCAGTGACCCTGGGCTCTCCTGTGTGAGAGAGCTGCCGACATGGGCTTTTTGCTCATTTCTCTCTTTCTTATAAAAAAGCAATGAAGCATGAGCCTTTGTGGGACCTCCTGGGCAGCATAACATGGCTGCCTTTTTGTGAAATTGATTAGTAAATCAAAGATGGAAGCAGCCGTCTCCCAAATTATTTTCGGTAATGCTTTCCCCCAATCCCACTCCTCGGGTTAGGGGAGATCTCACACTCCAAAGCCTAGAAGTGCTTTGAAATTATCATCAGAAGTGGGCACATCTGCCAACAGGATGCCAGCTTCTAGTTTTCTCCCTGCTGTTCTTCATATTTGGCTTTTTCCAGTATTCTGAGCTGAAGAAATATTAAAATTGCACATAAAAGGGCAATAAAGAAGGAAAGAGAACCTTTCCTCTTAAAGTACCATTTTTTTTTTTCATGAAAGGTTTTCCTAAATGACATTTTGCCTTTGAAATAACATCATAGATGAATCCAAAGGATTAATGGAAGGTGGGTGGGTGGGAATATGGCCAAATGTATTCTGATACTCACCCTATTTCCTCAGGGTAAGTAAACCAGCCTTGTTGTCCTTGGGTAAAGCTCATCTGCCGAAGTGATCTTTTGTGGAAATTGCAAAAACAAGTGAGACTCCAGCAAGAGAAAATGAGCATCGACCTTTGCTAAGCTAACCCTCTGTCGACAATTAGTTGATCAGCAGGCCTTTCTTAAATACTACCGTACATCGGCCAGGGGAGCCAGACAGAGACAAAACAATCCCTTCCCAAGGCGTGCTAGACAACTATTAAGGTTGGCTTGTTCTGGTGGGGAAGCAGTTCTCCAGAGCTCCGTCTAGGGGCTCAGGTTTTGATGGCTGCATCCAGCAGAACCATTTCTTCCAAAGCTTTATGTGACTCAGAATCTGAGTGGGAGGGAACCCCAGAGGCCATCCGGTCACTGAGTGCATGAACAAATATTCTTCTGTGACGTCCCTGACAAGTGGATGGCCATCCAGCCTTTTCAGAGAGGGGGAACCTGTGGCTTTCTCTAACGGCCCATCCCACAACTGTCAGAATCTGCCATTGATTTCAAATATCACCCTTTCTGATCACCACTATTTGCGAGGTGACATTAACAATATTGTAATGATCCATCAGCATTTTTCCGCGCTCACCCTTTTCTAGTCAAATGAAAATGTCCATTTTCCTCTCAGAGTTAGCACAACTTTGTTCCACTTTTGCCTTTTGTAATTTTTTCAGATGAAGGTTGAAATCTGTTCCATAGGATGACTGTAGAACACATCAGCCTCTTTGGGACTTTGGGAGTTTAAGTCTGGGAGCCTTTGTGTTGTTCTCTAGCTTAGCTTCTTGAAGTAGAGATGACCTATACTTTGTTTTATGTCTATTCTTTCTTTGTGAGCTTTAGAGTGATCCTGGGGAAGAGGTATTATCATTCCCATTTTTTAAATAGATGCATAAATGTCTGAGGGATATTCAATGACTAATATCTGACTTAGACTAAAGTTTAAATTATATAGCTGGTATGAGTCACAGACAGGATTCAGATCCTTCCGAGTGATAGCCCATGACCCCCCAGTGATCATTCCAAGGGACCACATTACACGATGGAGAGGATGCGACATTTGGGGTCATAAAGGCCGGGATTTGTGTCCTGCCTGTGTGACCATGGGCAAGTCCACGATTTTGCTAAATTTCATTTTATTTATTTGTAAAGTGGAAATAATGATACTTAAAGTACTGACATCATAGGGTTGTTGTGAGGTTCAAATGAGATCACAGAAACTTTATAATAATCAGCTATTATTGTTGTTATTAAAGATTAATACTACAATAGTTTAGAGTTACACAAAACAGTTTCCTTAAGTATGCATAATCAATCAGAAAACATTTATTAAGCACTTGATAAGTACCAATGACTATGTTAAGTGTTGGGGGACAAAGAAAGGTGAAAAAATGCTCCTTGTCCTCAAGTAGCTTACATTCTACTGGGGAAAAAATGTCCAGAAATAGGTACATAGAAGATACATACAGACTCTTTGGAAATTAAACTTCATCTAGGGGTTCTTTACCCCTTCTGTATACCAGATTCCTCTGGCAGTTTGATGAAGCCCTTCTCATCATTAAGGTTTTTCAATAGTATTTTATTTTATTTTCAGATGATGAAATGAAAGCCATTTCTAGTCATATAAAATGCTCTAGACAACAATTGATTAGAAAACTCCAAATTAAGATAACTCTGAGGTATCACTTCACACCTCTTAAATTGACAGGAAAAGAGAATGATGAATGTTGGAAGGAGTGTGGGAAAACTGGTAGTTGTGGAGTTGTGACCCGACCCATTCTATCTGGAGAACAATTTGGAACTCTGCCCAAAGAGCTATCAAACTGTGTATACCCTTTGATCCAGCAGTGTTTCTAATGGGCCTCTATCCCAAGAGAGCATAAAAAATGGAAAAGGATCCACATGTGCAAAAATGTTTATAGCAGCCTTTTTTTTTGGTAGTGGCAGGAACTAGAAACTGAGTGGCTACCCATCACTTGGGGAATGGCTGAATAAGGTATAGCATATGAATGCATGTAATGGAATATTTTTTAATGAGAAATATTCAGCAAGGTGATTTCAGAAGGGCCTGGAGACACTTTCATGAATTGATGCTAAATGAAGTGAGCAGAACCAAAGGAACATTGCACACAGCAATAAGACTATGTAATGATCAACTCTGATGGACTTAGCTCTTTTAAAAAATGAAGTGATTCAGGCCAGACTTGTGGAGAGAGCCATCTGCATCCAGAGAGAGGACTATGGGGACTGAATGTGGATTACAACAGTATTTTCACCTTTTTTGTTATATTGTTTGCTTGTTTTTTTCCCCTTTTTTTCTCCTTTTTCTTCTTTTGTACAGCATGATAAGTGTGGAAATATTTTTAGAGTAATTGCATATGTTTAACCCATGTTGAATTATTTTCTGTCTAGGGGAGGGAGTAGATGGGGAAGGAGATTACAGATTTTTCTGAAAGTGACCTGCTCATTATTTCTTATTGCATAATAATCAGAATAATGTTTTAAAATGCATTAGATAACCTATATAAAAACTACAAAGGAACCAAAGGTCAGTGAAAATGAAGATGTCATTGCTCACCCTTCCAAATTTATAGTCCTCCTCAAATCTATCCCCTTATTCCTTAGCAGCTGTAGACCCCAGGTTAAGAACTTTAGGTCTGTACCTTTTGGCAGTACTGAGCCGCACGAGAGTAATCTCCTTTCTTCTTTCTCCGATATTTTTCCACACAAAGAGCGGATGGTCCTTGTGCTTATTCATGGAAAGAAGATAGTAGAGCAATGAAAATCATTTCGCTGGTACCCCAGACCTGGATAGGATTGTCTTGTCCTATTTGAACCTCATTCCCCTGCTTTTCACAAATTAGGAAAAATAGTCCCTGTTCTCACAAGCGATAAGATGATGTGCAAGAAACCACTTTGTAAAGCTCTTATAGCCACACGAACTATCCAATATTTGTTCCCTTTTTTGCCTTGACTTTAAGGGAATTTCATAGAACAGGTGGCTGTGGTTCCCCTCTTTGGTCCAGCTGAGCTATTGTTTTATTTCTGGCTCTTTCCCCCTGTCTGAAATCCTACTGCATCACCACCTGGGCTTCTAATCCCTTCTATCTCTATGCTACTGCCATCTCTCATCCTTGTCACACTTCCCTTCTCCCTGTGTTTTTTTCCTTTTTGTGACTCCTCAGTTAACCATCAATGCCCTCAGGTTTCCCAGTAGACCTGTTGAAAAGATGGTTTTTATGGACACCACTAACAGTCAGGGGAGTAGAATTAATTGGCTTTATCTAGTCATCAGAAATATAGAGGGAGTGGGAGAGTGAAGAGTTGAGAATAACTAAGGCTGCAAAGGTCAGTATCACTCTATTCCTCCTAGGATCCTGGCTGGTCGATTCTAAATAGGTTGTTGAGTCAATGTGGCTTTTCCTTTTTTCTGATTCTCAGCTGTTTGTGCTTGCTAGGAGCTGGGGTTTGTATTTGATTCTTTGCTGCCCAAGGTAGATTTAAGAGGTGGTGGCAGTGGCTCATTTTGTGGCAAAGCTACTTGAAAACCTATTGGTTCCAAATTTCTTTGGAACATATATTTCTCTTAATCAGAAAGGCCCCAACACACAGAATTCTCATGGCACCATCTATGTAACTTCTCTTTGTCATTCTTTAGTTGTGTCTCACTCTTCGTGACCCTTTGGGGCTTCCTTGGCAAAGATACTAGAGTGGTTTGCCATTTCCTTCTCCAGCTCATGTTACAGATGAGAAAACTGAGGCTACTGGGGTTAAATGACTTGCCCTACGTATCTAGCTAGTAAGTGTCTGAGGCTGGATTTGAACTCAGGAGGATGAGTCTTCCCAATTCCAGGCCTAGCAATCCATCCACTGTACCACCTAGCTGCCCCTAAACTCTTTCTTTACTTTCTTCATTTTCTTTGCACAATGGCATCCTAATTTTTCTGATTTAAAGCGTGTCCTGAGTCAATTTCTCTTCTCTCTCTTGATGGCCTTATCAGCTCCCATGAATTTAATTGTGATCAGCGTAGGGGATGACCTCACCTATATCCCATAGGCCTCTCAAACTAAAAATGGCCCAGAATGGATCCTATTTGGGGAAAACCATAAATGGGATCACGAAGACTGAAATCAGCCAATGCAACAACAAAATATATTGTTTTCTTGACTCTGCTCACTTTTCTCTGCATCACTTCAGCTCAGTCTTTCAAGGCTTCTCTGTACTCATCATGTCCCTCATTATTTGTAGACCAGTAAATATTCCATTACAAGCAGTGACCATAATTTCCTTTTCCGAAATGAATGGAAAGCTTCTTTGTTTCCATTTATTACCACAAAAAAGTGCTGCCATAACATTTTTGGTGTCTTTGGGCTTACTTTTTTGGTAATATCCTCCTAGGGATTATATGCTACCAGTGGATTTCTAATTCTAGGATTTCTGGTATGGGCATTTTAGACACTTTATTTGAATAATTGTAAATGCTTTCCAGAATAGTTGTTATCAATTCACAACTTCATTAGTAATAAATAATAGCTAGCATTTATATAGTCCTTTAAGTTTTACAAAGCACTTTACAAGTGTTTCATTTTATCCTAGTAGTAACCCTGGATGTAGATATAAGTGCCCTTATTTGACAGATGAGGAAAATGAGAAGCAGCTGGAGGTTAAACAACTTGTATGAGATCACATAGCTAGAAAGCTTCTAGGGGCATTTGAACGTAGCTCTTCTTGACTTCAAGTTCAACTCTTTAGTCTCAGTGTTCTTGACTACCACAGTCCCTCCAACATTATTCCAGTCTTTTGTCATCTTTGCTAATTTATTGAATGTGGGGTGAAAAATCGGGCTTGTTTTCATTTTCATTTCTCTTATTACTAGTGGCTGGAAGTACTCTTTCATATAGTTTTTAAGAGTTTGCAATTCTTCCCTTGAGAAGGGTTTGTTCATCCTTTGGCTTCTTAGTAGATTCAAATAGAAACTCATCCCTTGCTCTCAAGCATTGACTACACAACCACAAATTAATAATATTCACATTATTTTGCATTTTTATTTGTTTTTTTAACTTTTCCCAATGATATTTAACCTGGCTCCCCACTTTATTTATTGCCCTTATTTATTGAGGAATGGCTGACACATTTTGCACACCTGTCAGTTGCCTGTATATCTTGGATATTAAACTTTAAACTTTTATCAAAGATATTTGATGCAAAGATTTTCCCTTCAGTTGGCTTTTCTCAACACTCCTATTTTGTTTGTGCAAAAGCTATTCTTTTCAAGCTCCTTTGATCCATATTATCTATGTTGTGTCCTATAATCATCTTCATCTCACCTACCCAGAGCTATGAGAGGTAAATGAACTACTTCAATTCTATTTTTAATGATATGATCTTTAATATTCAGGACATGTACCCGGTTTGAATTTATTGTAGAAAATGCCATATGTTCATCTAATCCTACTTTCTGCCAGACTTATTTTCAATTTTCCCAGAAGTTCTTATCAAATACAGTATTCTCACTTAAGTATTGGGCTTTCTCAAAACTGAAGTGTTGAGTTCAATGACTCTTCTCTGTTTAATCTGTTTCACTGATCTACTTTTCTCTTTATTAATCCGTGAGCAATGGTTTTAGTAATTATTACTTTATAATATACTTTGAGGTCTTGAAGTGCTTTTCTTTCTTCATGTCTCTCTACAAATTATTTTTTTGATAGTCTGGTTCTTTTATTCTTCTAAATGAATTCATTGTGACTGGTTTGTAGTTTGACAAAACCTTATATCTGTGTTCTCACATTAGTGCTATTGTCGATTTCATTGACTTGGCAGGGCTCAACCATGTACATGGGGTACTCCTCCAGATCTCTAAATTACTTGGAATGTTTTGTATTTATTTGCCTGTGTGCATTTTTTTTTAGTAAAATGTGAGCTCTTCGAGGATAGGAACTTTTTGTATTTGTCTCATCTCCCGCATACCTGGTACAGTGCTTGATTGAATGGACTTGTATAGAAATGGCAGTGGTACAGTAGTGGGGAAGAAAAGGGAACGTGCACTTATCCAAAGCCTAATATGTGCCATGTACTGTGTTAAGCACTTTACAAATATTCTCACATTTGATATAACAGAAAGCAGATTGGTCAATGGAAAACTGGTTCCAATTCTACCTATGATACTTAGTAGCCCCCTGGCCACAGAAGTCTCATCATGTTTGTGAGGGTCAGCTTTTCTATTTCTGAAAAATTGATATAATGGATAATATTCATAGAACCCACCTCACATAGATAGTTACTATGAAGATCAAATGAGGTAACATAACTAATGTTAATCAGTTGTTTTTCAGTCGCATCTAACTCTTTGTGACTCCTTTTGGAGTTCTTTTGGCAGAGATATTGGAGTAGTTTATAATTTCCTTCTCCAGCTCATTTTTTAGAAGGGGAAACTGAAATAAATGGATTTAAGTGACTTGTTCAGTGTCACACAGCTAGTAAGCGAGGCCAGATTTGTATCCTCGAAGATGAGTCTTCCTGATTCTAGGCCTGGCATTGTCTACTGTGCCACTTTGTTGCCCCTAACATGGCATAGCATGCATCTGTGATATATGTAAAGTCTTACATAAATATAAGTCACTATTCTTGGTATAGTGACACGCATTTACAAAATGCATAATGGTTTATGTTGGCAATAACCATCAAAGGATTGCAAAGTGGACTTTGAGCACATAATTTCCCAGTGGTTTCTGTAGAGAACTGAATTTACAGCATTATGTTGGTAGTAGCTGGCACAGAACGAATGTGGTTGAAGTCAAGTCAGCTGGAGGAGATCTCCCAGGGATCTTTGCTTCATGGGGTTCTATTTTTAAGTTTCTGATGATAGATGGTTTCTTTATAAAAACCTCCTGCTCGAGAAGCCCAACGGGCTGCTTTTTTTGAACTGGTACGCCTGCATCTCCAACATGCAGTCACTGAAACTGTTACCTGCTCCACAGGTGGTCTCTTGAAACCATTCATGCCCTCTGGAAGCTTTGCCTTAGAGGAATGTTGGCATTTGGAGAAGGCGGGCAGAGCAGGGAGGGGCTTCATTCCTTAGGGCAGGAGAGGGTGAAAGAAACCCCTTTTCTATTCTGTAGCTCTTGGCTCGAGCTCTGTCTCTGGTCTTTCTGAGTCTGTGGCAGCTGGATTTATATTCATTTAATTTAGAGGAGCCAGAATAAATTCTAAAGCACAAGCCTGCTTAGCTTCATTTAAAACCTGTTTTGTTTGTCTTTGTTTTGAAAAAGAAACAGCGCCAGCCCTTTTAAGAAGTCAATTGATAAAATGGAGGAATCAAATGAGGATGAATTAAGGACCATTCCAAGCTGTTCCTGTGGGCAGCCTTGTAAAAATTCATTGACAATTTTTATTTTTACATCACCCATCTTTACCAAAATACCCTCTTTCCCACCTCTGTTCCCCTAATGAACATGTCCAGTAACAAAGAAGACATGATGATGTGGTGAGGGGGGAGAGCGTGTGAGGGGAGAGGAGGAAATCAGTTCACTAAAACAAATCAACACATTAAGCCAGGGGTTCCCAAACTACGGCCTGGGCCAGATGCGCCGCTGAGGACGTTTATGCGGCCCGCCGGGTTATGGCAAATGGGCTGAGGGGCGGAGACAGAGGGTGGGCGTTTGTTTTTACTATAGTCCGGCCTCCCACAGTCTGAGGGACAGGGAACCGGCCCCTATTTAAAAAGTCTGAGGACCCCTGCTTAAGCAAATCTAACTCTATGCAATATTATAGCTCCCTGGTGCCCTTCCTCTGCAAAGATGAGAGGGATGTGACTTTTCCTATCTCTCCTTTAAGGCTACATTTGCTCATTATTATTTTCAGCTCCTAATTTCAATTTCCATGGTTTCTCTTTTTCGGGTCCTGCTTAACTTCACTTTGTATCAATTCATAGAAATCTTCCCGTCTCCTCTGAATTCTTCATATTCCTTCTTTCTTACAGTCCAATAATACCCCATTACATCCATACACCTCAATTTATGTAACTTTTCTCTAATTGATAAGAAGCTGGGTGGTTCAGAGAGAGAATATAGGGCCAGCCCTGGAGGCCGGAACACCTGACCTCAAATTCATCACCGACACTCATTAGCCGTGTGACCCCGGACAAGTCACTTAGCCTCATTTAATTCAGCTCCTCATTTGTCAAATGAGCTGGAAGAACACATGCTGAACTCTTTCAGTATCTTTGCCAAGAAAACCCCAAATGGGATCATGAAGAGTTGGACAAAAACAACAGCAGCACAAGCTTTTTGCTCCTTTGCTCCAGTTCTTTGCAGCTACCACAAAAAGCCTCCCTTTCATACATAGTGCGAGTGTTTACATGGTACCTAGGGATGTACTGTGCCTGGTTCCAAATACAAAGGAGGCAGAAGAGATTGAGCAAGTCTGTTCCTCTTTTGAAGAGAGCCCATAGTCACAGCCTGTACCGGGACACGGCGCCGTAGGATGATTACTTCCTTTTTATTGGACGCTAAGCTTCTCTGATTCAGTCCACTGCTGCCCTTGTTGGCTCATAGTGCTGCCGTCCACTGACCTCCCTCCCCCCACCCCCGAAATCACTTTTGGACAAACTCTGCTGTCTGATGATACCATCTTCAGCCCATGCTTCCTGGAAGTTCTCTCTTGGCTCAGCACTCTCATTGTCTTCTACCAGTCCCTTCGCTTGGATTCGAGGTCCCTCCCTACAACGCTCACATGCCCTTGTTTTTCCCAGTGCATAGTAGTCCATGAAGTATCTGACCAAGGCTTCATATATAAGACGCTCATCTTCTTCATTTTGGATAACTAGGATTTTTTTTTTTTGGTGGAGGTAATTGAGGTTAAGTGACTTGCCCAGGGTCACACCGCTAGGAGGAGTTAAGTGTTTGAGGTCAGATTTGAACTCGGGTCCTCCTGACTTCAGGGCTGGTGTGGATAACTAGCATTTAATAGAAATAGGTGACACTTACATAGTGCTTTGAAACATCTGGCAAATACTACCTAGTTTAACAATAATAATAATAATAATAGCTAGCATTTCTGTAAAGCTTACTATATATACTGTGCTAGGCACTTTATAAATATTAGCTCATCTGATCTCCACAACAACCAGGAGGTAGGTGCTATCATTATTTCCTTTTTACAGGTGAGGGAACTAAAGCAACCAAAGCTCAAGTACACATGGTTAGCAAGTGTCTGAGACTGGATTTAAACTGGATCAAACTTCTTCCTGATTCCTGCCCCAGCACTTTATACACTGGCTACTTAGCTAGTAATCCAGATCAAGATTATATTAGATTTGGGGGTCTACATTACTACTCGGTAACTATTATTGATCTTGCAGGGCTTCATCTTATCCATCTTAATCAACTCTATTGATTTTTGAAAGATGATTGATCATTGAAAGGAGATAAAAAACAAATTATATAAATACATTAGTATGGAATGAGCATAAATTAGTCAATACATGTTATCTTCTATGAGTGTATCAAGTATCTATCTATAATAGAGTGAATGTATTATACTAGATATGCTAGATAATAGTATTTAGTATTAGTTGCATCTAGTATTAGTTGACCTAATAATTTGGGTAATAATTTTGGGTAATTCCTAGTATACTGACTGAGTGAATTCCTTGGCCATAACCTGACTACAAATTAGCTTGGAATTACCAAACTGTTCAACTGCTTTTTTTTTTTTTTAATGTGTCCTTATTTATTTTTGACCCCTTTTTTCAAAATTCTTAAAATAGCCTTTTTTATTTTTTGAGTCCATTCCTAAATTCAATTTTCCAATTCAAAATTTTTTAAACAATTATTTAATTTGTAATTTCTAATAAAACAATCCTTTCCATAATGTAATATAACAAAAAATTGCACATGAAACTGAAAATCTATTATGTATAATTTGCTGTTCCATTAAAATATATAATAAATTTATATACAGTAACCTTTTTTATTTTCTTTATCTCCTTTTTTTTCTCTCTCTCACCCTAGAGATGACTACTATTATTCATTAAGTATACAAAAGCATCACAATACAGATCAAGCATATCAATTGTCATAGTACAGTTTCAGTCATGTCTGATTCTTTGTAACTCCATTTGAGGTTTTCTTGGCAAAGATAATAGAATGATTCACCATTTCCTTCTCCAGCTGATTTTACAGATGAGAAAACTGAGGTGACTTGCCCAGGGTCACATGGCTAGGAAGTGTCCCAGGTCAGATTTAAACTCAGGGCTCCTGATTCCAGGCCTGGTACTCTAGCTACTTTGCAATTTAGCTACCCCAAGTCATATAAACATGATTATAATATATTTACATTAATGGCTATAATGATTATAATATATTGATGATGATAATGATCATTCTATATTGACATTAATGACTAACAATGCTAAATATTTCTAAAAAAATCAATAATAATATTGAGGAGCAGGATAAAGCAGATAAAGTTTACAAAGCACTTCATGTACTACTGTGTTTGATTCTCACAGCAATCATGTGGGATAGATAATATTATTTTCATTTTGTGGAGGATGGAACTGAAGTAGAAAGAAGTTATGTGAGTTCACGGATTCACACAGCTATGAAGTGCTTGAGGGAAGATTTATCTTTCAGGTCAGCTCTCTATATATTGAACCATCTACAAATTATTAAGCAATGAATAATAGTTATATAGATGCATAGATACTCCCAGACAAAACTGACTTAGCAACTTGAATCTTAAGACAGTCATCAGATTGTGAAAGCCTTTATGCTATCATAGATGATTTTCAAAGAAAAAATAAAATAGGAAATATTTTTATATTATTTGGACAGGCCAAAGAGCAAAGTGGTACCTTTTCACTATCATCTCCTCCCTACAGGAAACACGGAGGTCAGTAGACTAAAGTCCATTATTTATCCTTTACTTGGGAAGAAACACTATTTGGTAAAAGCAAGAGGAACTTGAAAGCCTACTATATGTACATGTTTAGCATGCAAACTGTTTAGTTTAATAGTCTTATTGAAAAGGAGGTATTACTTTTTAAAGAAAGGCAATCCTAAAACATCAAAACCGTATTCTTGATCTTGTAATTTCATTGATATAAAATACTTCCATGTGAACCCAAACCATCCCTATAGATTGACATCTTTTCTTCTCGAGTGCCATGGAATAATAAGAGGATAAGTGAGTTGTTCAGGATCATGTGCTCAGATTATGTCACTGGCTGGGCCTGCCTTCAGATCTTCCTGGAAGTGAAGTCAGCCTTCTACCCATTATACCTCTTAATTTTATTTTAGTTTTTTAATAAGTAGAAAATGAGAGAGTATTTTTTTTCTCATCTACCTTTCAGCAATTGTACGAATTGGAATCATAACATCCTTTCTGGGGGAAGTTGTTTTCACATTTTTGCCCATAAATATTCTACAACCAAGGAAGGAAATGGAGAACATCTGGAATGATTTTGTCATGGTCCAGGTGAAACCTAGCTGAGAATACTCTGTCCTTGGTGGGAATTTAACTATTAGCTACCCTCAGAAAAAAAGATAAAATAGCCGTGGGGGATGAAAGAAAAGAATAATAGGATCTTTTTTCATTTCCAATGAGGAATCAACATGGGCACATAGGATTAAAGAGTAACAAAAGGAATTTAGAGGAGATCTCAAAAATAGTTTCTCTCTGACAATGGATGTTAGTTGGGGAAATTGAAGCTGGAGGATAGTTTTAGAATAAAACCCCTTAGATTTAGAAAAAAACCTCAGAATGTATTTCCTCTTGTCTTCACTCGGAGCACAGCTCTCTTCTTCATAGCAGCCCTGACAAACAGTTATTTGCTCTTTGATTGAGGCCCTTTTGGGGTTGGGAGCTCATTACTTACAAAAGCAGCTCATTGCATTTATGCTTGTGATACTTTTCAGAAAGTTTTTTTTTTTTTTGCTTACTGTTGGCCAGGTAAGATGCAGTTGAGGATCTTGGAAAATAAGGGATGGAACTCCTGACTTTTTAAGATTCTCTTCAACCCTGTGATTCAATTTGACTAGAGATAAATGCCATCTTAATGTGTTTTAGAGGCCATCAATAAAACCTAGCTGAGCAATCTGGCTTTAACTATACCAAAGACATCGCAATCTTGTATGCTTGTCCACTGTTATGGTTTGTTAAGTGTTTTTCTGTTGTGAAATTATGCCAGGGCATTGGCTTAGTGAACATTTGTGGCTGAGTCAATGTAATAAATCAGCAGAGCTAATGGATGTTCTGTGCATTGGATATGCATTGTTGACACTGTCATGGAGGTATTGGAATAAGTTCTGTTAAATACTTGGATTTTATTTGGAATAATAAAATTATTTTAAAAGTAAACTACTAAATAAATGAATTGGTTTGTGAATGATTAGCAAGTAGGCGGCACGACGGATAGAGTGCTGGCTCTGGAGTAGGGAAGATTCATCTACCTGCCTACAATCTGGCCCCAGATACTTACTAGCTGTGTGATCCTGGGCAGCTCACTTCACCCTATTTGCCTCAGTTTCCACATCTATAAAATGAGATGGAAAAGGAAATGTCATACTGCTCTAGCATCTCTACCAAGAAAACCCAAATGGGCTCACAAAGATTCGGACGTGATTGAACAAGAACTAGAAGAAGCACTTTGCCCATTTCTTCCTCTCAGTAGAAAATGCTTACTGATTCTTAGGTATTTCTCTCTCAAGAGAGAGAAAGAAAAAACCTTAGAAATTACCAAAAGATGACGCAGTATCTTTTGTCTCCCTAATGCAGCACCTAGCATCAAATGTCATGTTTTGTGCCTAGTTTTTCAGTCATTTTCAATCACTCCTGATTTTCTGTGATCCCTTTGGGAATTTTCTTGAGAAAGTGAATTGAGCAGTGAGGTGATTCAGGCCAGTTCCAATGGTCTTGTGATAGAGAAGCCATCTTGCACTCAGAAAGAGGACTGAGTGTGGATCACAGCATAGTATTTTCTCTTTTGTTGTTGCTTGCTCGCTTTTTGTTTCTTTCTCATTTTCCCCTTTTTGATCTGACTTTTCTTATGCAGCATAATCATTGTGGAAATATGTATGGAACAATCACCTATGTTTAACGTATATTGGTTTGCTTGCTCTTTAAGGGAGAGGTGGGGGAAGGGAGGGAGAAAAAAAACTGGAACATAAGGTTTTGCAAGGATGAATGTTGAAAACTATCTATGCATATATTTATTTATTTATTCTGTGCATATATTTTGAAAATAAAAAGTGTTTTTTTTTTTTTTAAAGAGAAACTTAGTTGAAGAAATGAGGAAACTGAGATCAACAGAGTTCAGTGACTTGCTAGGGGTCATATAGCTAGTAAATGTTTGAGTCAGATTACTCTAGGCAGGCACTCTGTACATTATAGCACCACCCACTTCCCCTCTCTTCCTGGTTAGTTCTCAAGAAATCTATTTATTTTTCTGGGGTCTTCCTGTACAAAATGGAGAGATACCAATTGTAAGGACTTATATGGGGAAAAACAATGGAAACTGAACAAGCATTTGTTTCACTTCTAGTCTGTGCAGAGGGGAAGACAGCAGGAACAGAGGATAGAAAGCAGGGCTGGGAGTCTGGAATACCTGACTTCAAGATCTGATGTGGACAGACACTAACAGTAGGACCACGGACAGCTCCTTGTTCTCCCAAGCACACCTCTAAGGCAGCTAGCTACATGTTGCAGATTTGTTGATGTGCATTGATATAAAGTATTTCTTCCTCAAGAGTTCCTTACACTGATCAAATAACAGGTCTGGATTAAAAAAACTGTGCCAGGCACCTCTGCCCTGAAGGTACTGAGAACACAAGGACAAAAACAAAACAGTCCCTGACCTCAGGAGGCTTACATCCAGGAGAAGGGTCAAAAGAAAAGGGAGACCAGATTCTGTGTATACAAATGCAGTTTGCACGCATCTCATTGATTATCTTGCATTGATTTGGTAAATATATGCATAGAAGACAGTGCAATGTCTGACACACAAAAGTGATCTGGTTGATCCAGTCGAACAAAAATTTGATCTAGTAGTTGGAACATTGTATTCTGCAAGAAACTAGACTAAGTGAACAAGATTGTGCCACATCCAGAGGTAAACCTGGGGGGGGAGGTTACAAAGGGTGACAAAAGACTCCCATACAATAAATACTTATCGACTCCTTGGTAATATTTGTCTCCTGCTGACTTAGCTTTTTAGAATCTAGGCTCACCTATACACTGGCAAGGCCTCTAAGCTGGATTCTATGGAGGACCTCTAGGATATATTTCTAAAAGATTTACTTTAATCGAATCACCTCTCTGTTCTGGTCATAGCACCCCTGTGCTCTGAATGCTTTCATGGTTCCCCATTGCCTGCAGGCTGAAGCTTTCTCACCCTGATAATCAAGACCCCTTATAGTCTGGCTTTCATTTTACTTGTCCATCTTCCTTTCTCATGACTCCACCAGCCCTCATCTGTACTTAGGCTAATTCACTAAATATTTATTAAACACCAAGCATGACATGTTATTTTCTATTTACCTATATTAGGTAAAGGTCTCTTTACTTCTAGTCCAGCCCTCTGTCCAACAGGCCTTATTTTTTCAGTTCCAGGTACAAAACACTGAGCTTCGCTCATGCTGTTGCTTTTCCCTGAGAAGATCTTTCCCATTCTTCTCTGCTTATCTAAAAGCCTATTCCTTGGGCCCAGCTCAAGTTTATTTCCCAACACGAAGCCATCCTTGACCATTCCAGCCCAAATAGAAGAAGCAGAGGCTGTAACGGAAAAAACTGAATTTGTAATTTGAGGGAAGAAAAAAAGGGACGAGAGTGCCTACTGTGCGCCAAGAATTGTACCAGACACTATTTATAAACATTATTTCATTGGATTCTCAGAGCAATATTGCAGAGTAGGTGCTTTTATGATCTCCAGTTTAGATAAGGAAACTGAGCTTGAAGAATGTTAAGTGACTTACCCAGAATCACACAACTAGTAAGTGTCTGAGACTAAATTTGAACCCAGAGCTTCCTGACTGTGAGTCCAGAACTCTATCTACTGTGCCAACAGCTGCCTCAAATTGGAGGACCTTGATTCAAAACCTGGCCCTACCCCTTGCTACCTGTGTGAGCCTGAGCAAGTCCCTTGACTTCCTCAGGCCTTTTCTATTATAGAAAACATTGGCATGGGCAGAGCTCTGTCTTCTATTTCTTTGTGCCTCTCTCACTATCTTTTGGGGTATACATGGTATACTTTGGGGGGCACATGGTAGACCACTGAACCGTAGAATGTAGTCTTTGTTGATAGGGACTATTTTATTTTTATATTTTTAGCTCCAGATCTTAGTATAGTTGCTGTCACATAGGAAGTTTTCCATATAGTGCTTTTGGATTGAATGACAAATGCTCACTAACAACACTTGATTCCTGGGCTGCCTATTGGAAATTCTATGCATTAATTTTTAAGAGTCGCTCAGTAAGCATTTATTAAGCACCTGCTATGTGCCAAGGATATAGTGAGGGACTATTTTATAGCCCAATTCCCAGCACAGTTCTTGGCACATACTTTTGAATTGAATGGCAAATGATCACTGTTGATTCTTGGGTTGCCTATTGGGAATTCTATGAATTAATTTAGAAGAGGCAGTCAATAAGCATTTATTAAGTACCTGGTATGTGCTGAGTATACAGTGATTCAATAGTTCTAATCCATGCATACTTTATATGATAAGGAGATAAATAATCTGGAAGGAGCCTTCCAAGCTCTACAATTCTATGATCATTGTATACTTTCTCTCTTCCCTGATTCTTCTCCTAATCAAAGGCCTAAGGCAGTCTAAGATGATGGCTGAACTGTAGGAGAATCAGGCTTATGACCCTGGTCTCATTTGTACCAAGTTCTATCCAGCTGGAATAAGAAGTCTAGACTTGCCAAATGGAGAAATATGGTTTATGTGATTGTATGTGTATAATGTCATAATGTGTATAACAGCATTTCTTGTCTATTCCATGGGTCGGGGAGGGGAAAATAGGAGGGAGAGAATTCAGAACTGAAAAATACCCAAACCTATATTAGATAAAGGTCTCTTCACTTCTAGTCTAGCCCTCTGTGCAACAACACACCTTATTTTTTTCAATGCCAGGTGCAAAACACTGAAAATTAAAATTGTTGATTTAAAAAAAAGCTTTATTCTCTGTGATTCAAAATAAG
The DNA here is from genome assembly GCF_048593235.1 of Sminthopsis crassicaudata. Taxonomy (NCBI): domain Eukaryota; kingdom Metazoa; phylum Chordata; class Mammalia; order Dasyuromorphia; family Dasyuridae; genus Sminthopsis; species Sminthopsis crassicaudata. The sequence goes on along the minus strand of NC_133619.1, from coordinate 13,734,732 downwards.
GTATTTTAGAAGTCTTATTAATTTTAGAAGTTCACATAGCCAGTCAACAAGCATTTATTAATTTCTGGGTGCCAGTCACTATGCAGATCACTAGAATTACAAAAGAAAGGCCAAGAAAGGCCCTCACCACCCATAACCTAACATTTAAATGACTTCACAAGATGCATACAAGCAAAATGGAAAGTCATCTTAAACATGCCTTTGCATGATTCATCTCAAAAGAAAGACTTTTCTGTGACATGAATTTAAATAACTTTGATTTTGGTATTACCAATTTTCGAGTGATAAACAGTTTCCACAGAAGAAAAAAAAATCAGGCTTAGTTTAATCCAGCAACCAATGCTCTATTTTAATTTGGGAGACTTTTAATTATGGCTGTGAAATTACATTTTAGAAGCATTAAAATAAGACACCTTTTAAAACTGACTGTTTTAAAATTAAGAAAACTTTGGCAGAGCTGCTTTGTAATGAATATAAAATGAAATTACAAATGCAAGTCAGCATGAGTCTCCTAACAGAAAACATGATGTTGTTACTCAGAACAAATGATAGCTTTGGGAAAGCATCATCACGATAGGTTTATTTTCCTTAAAGCTCAAGTCTGCTTCCATGATCCAACTTGGTGCCAGTTCACACATTTCTTTAAACAGCTCACTTTCTTCATTTCCCTGAATCAACGTTGTCTTTCAGTTCCTGGCACCTTTGGCTGCCAATCCAATGTGTTGCGATACCAAGATTCCTAGTAGCTGTTATGTCCCTGAACGGGTTGTCTTTTAATTCTTGGCGCCTTTGGTTGCCAATCCAGTGTTTTGTCTGACATCGTGCTTTCGAGCTGGCGTCATGTGCCCAAGTTGAGCAGGGGTTAAATATATCCTCATCTTTTTTACAGTTGAAAGATGCATGAGCGTAATGCAGTCTGGGACCCAGATGATCAAACTGAAGAGTGGAAGCAAAGGCCTCGTCCGGCTCTTTTACCTGGATGAGCACCGCACCCGGCTGCGCTGGCGACCCTCCCGGAAAAGCGAGAAGGCAAAAAGTAATGTTGGCCTTTTTGGTTCATTTTCTGCCCGGGGATGAGAAAAGACTAGCTATTCCCAAGCATTTTTGGTGTCATGGATTCCTTTGGCAATCTGTACTAGCAAAATTCATAAAAAAGTGAAAAAAAAACCTCATATCCACAGATCCCCAGAGCAAAGCTCTCTAGAATAAAGGGATCATATGAGGTAATATTTTCCTCATCTTCTTCAGATCTTGCAGATGGGAGTGGGCAGAAAGAATTGCTCACTTCCTTTAGCTGGCATAAAGTTGATTTAAAAAAAAATTCCTCATAAACATTGAAAGAATACTCAAAGTGTGAATTTTTAAATTTTCTTTTATTGTTGTTATTAAACAAACATTTTGGTGTTAAGATGCATCCTATGTGGTCTTTGGATTCATGGAAAAATCCACTGTTGGAAAATAATAGGCTATTTGATTAGCCCCCTCTCCTTTGCCTCTGGGATAAGTAGACTGGTAATACAAAGAAATTATACTGATCATTGTATGGGTGGAGAAATTAGGAGAAACATGTATCCAAGCTAATTGGCTCAGCAAAAACAGAAATGTGAAATTGGAAATTTGCCAAATGATGCCACAGGGTTGGATGAAAGAGAAATAATGTTGTTGGGATTATGTTTTGTGTGTTTGTTGTTGTTTGTTTAGTTGCCCTCCCTCCCTCCCTCCCTCCCTCCCTCTCTCCCTTCCTTCCTTCCTTCCTTCCTTCCTTCCTTCCTTCCTTCCTTCCTTCCTTCCTTCCTTCCTTCCTTCCTTCCTTCCTTCCTTCCTTCCTTCCTTCCTTCCTTTCTTTCTCTTCCTTTCTTTCTTCCTTCTTTTCTTTCCCTTCCTTCCTTCCTTCCCTTCCTTCCTTCCTTCCTTCCTTCCCCTTCCTTCCTTCCTTCCTTCCTTCCTTCCTTCCTTCCTTCCTTCCTTCCTTCCTTCCTTCCTTCCTTCCTTCCTTCCTTCCTTCCTTCCTTCCTTCCTTCCTTCCTTCCTTCCTTCCTTCCTTCCTTCCTTCCTTCCTTCCTTCCTTCCTTCCTTCCTTCCTTCCTTCCTTCCTTCCTTCCTTCCTTCCTTCCTTCCTTCCTTCCTTCCTTCCTTCCTTCCTTCCTTCCTTCCTTCCTTCCTTCCTTCCTTCCTTCCTTCCTTTTTCGGCTCATACCTACAATTATTTTCCACAATGGCAGACAGAAATATCCAGGATTAGGCTTTTTGTTTTATAGCTTTCCTTTTTCTAGTTTCTGTGGTACTACAGTGATCACCTAAAAGGTCCTAGGGACTTCATTAATAGAGAACAGGAGTTCCTAACCTGGTATTCACAGTCTCCCAAAAGATCCCCGAATACATTTCAGAAAGACTAGGAACTTAAATGGGAAAAAACCACATCTTTATTTTTCCTGACTTCCAACTGCAATTTGGTACTTTCTTCACTTATGTATGTGAATCATAAAACATTCCCTGAGAAGGGGTCCTAGGCTTCCAGATGTTGCCAAAGGGGTCTGTGCCCCACAAAAGGTTAAAGATACCTGAAAAACTCCAAAATTAGCCCCTCTTCATCTATATATCTAAGCTTTAAGAGTAAATCTTTCTGAAAGCCAAATCCTAAATGACTTTCCTCAGTTTTTTCACTAGCTTTAGTGTTCCGAGTTGAGGCACCGTGCAGCGTAGATCATGTGCAGGATCAGTAGGAAGTCCTAGGTTCAGACACTACCCCAACATTTCTCAGTTCTGATGTGACTCGGGGCGGCTTCTGACTTACTTCTTGGAGCCTTAGGCAGCTGCTTTGGACTTATCTACCACATGGCTAAGTTCCCCATGAATATTCAGTGTTTGGAAAGGCATGGAGTAGAGTATTGGACTCTGAGGCAAAAAGATTCTGATTCAAGTCACACCTCACATAGTTACTAGATAGGTGATGCTGCATATAAGTCAGCCTGCCTCTCTGAGCCTCAGTTTCCCCATTTGTAAAATGGAGGTGTTGGACTCAGTGTCAGTTACTTCTTTTAATCTCTGCTCCTATGGTCAAATGTGCGAAGTTATGAGAGAATTTGTGTTTACCACACTTTAGGCTTTTGCGAATCCACTGAGTTTAATTTTGATACTTATAATTCTAACTAGGGGAATAATTGATCAGATTGTTTTTTGTTTGTTTGTTTGTTTTTGCTGCCAGCCTGAATTCAATAGACTTTTATGGAATTCCTACTGCAGGAAGGGACCATTTAGCTCCTGAGCAGTGGTGACTTACTGCTCCTGGGAGAGTTATCAGGAATTCCCCCCCCCCCCCCCATCATGGAGTCCAAGTCCCTCATTTAGAGATGGGGAAGCTGAGACAGACGCGAGCTGATTTGCCTACGTTCACACAGATGCTTGGCGTCACCTTCTGGTTCCCAACCGGATCCTCTGACCCCAAAGCCTTTGTATTTGCCATTGTAACAGTTTTAGAAACCACACTCAGAAACTCTGAAGGCTAGGACTGACTTTCATGAGGCTTTTTGGTTTACACTTTGCCCCTCAGTGCCTGCCTAGCACTATAAGAGCTCCATAAATGCTTTCTGAATGAATTAACTCTCCCAAGTTGGAAGGGCAAGCCGCAGAAGGCCAAAGCCTCCTTTTGGTTTGCTTCCTCCCTTCTCCTTAGATTATCCTACAGGTGACTAGTATGTTTACTCTAGCAGCCTGAGATTGTAGATAGAGAATTGCCCTTGAAATTACGAAGAGTAATTGCAATATTGTTCGATGCAGAACTGTGAATGGCTTAGCTATTCTCAGCAACACAATGATCCAAGACAGTCCCAAAAGACTCACGATGAAGCAGACTCTCCTCCTCGAGAGAAAGAACTGGTATTGATTGAATATAAACTGAAGCATGCTATTGTTCACTTTTTTTCTTTCTTTTTTTTCTTTTACTCAAATCTTTTTATTAAAAAATGACTAACATGAAAATGCTTTACAGAAAAAAAATTTGGAAGGCCTGAGTCTGTGTCCTGTCTTGAACAGGTATTTGCTGTGTGACCCTGGGCAAGTCACTTAATTACTCAGGGCCTCACTTAAGTCTAGGACTGTAAGCTTCAGAGAAAGTGTTGCCCTAAATTATAAAAGGGGGGGCTATGTCAGTGAAACTACAGGGCCAGTGTGTATTCCATGTAATTCATTATGGTATTTACCACTTGATGCTTTCCAAACCTATTTCCCCAGATGATGGTGGGATCTAGCGTGGTTTACCAGTGTATTTTATTGCCTAGCTTTGATTTCACCGTTAGATTATACAGGCCGGAAGTTTCTCCTGGGGAGGCTTCTCTGAGGGAGAATGGCAATGCTGGCATTTTATTTCTTCCCATCTGGCTCCGGCCCAGGAAGAGTGGCTCTTCCCCTGCTCCATGCATATCCTCACTAGGGCTTTTTTTCTGAATCCCCTTTCCCTCACAGTAATTATCGATTCGATTTACAAAGTCACCGAGGGCCGGCAATCTGAGATTTTCCACCGACAGGCGGAGGGGAACTTTGACCCGAGCTGCTGTTTCACCATTTACCATGGAAACCACATGGAGTCCCTGGACCTCATCACCTCCAATCCCGAGGAGGCGAGGACCTGGATCACCGGCTTGAAGTACCTGATGGCTGGAATCAGTGACGAAGACTCTCTTGCCAAACGACGGAGAACCCACGACCAATATCCTTTGCTGAGATTTCAGCTCCAATTGAGTGTGTGAATGATAAGGTGAATAAATCCTGGGTTTGAGTCCTGTCCTGGACAAATCACCTTCTTGGTGCTGCGGACCAATGCTGTAGACCTTAAATAGAAAGAGATCCCTGCAGCTCTTTATTGACCTAGAAAACCACAAGTTAACATTAATTGCATTTTAATTTATTTTACTAATATTTTCTTTGGTTCTTGTTAAATTCTAAGCAGCTCTCCCAGTTTGTTTTATAGAAATGGACCAATTTTCTTTTTTACTTAATTGATTTTTTTGGGGGGAAGGGAAAAATATTTTATAATTTATATATAAAATCTCAGCAAGAGACCATGTAAAATGTCAGGAATATCCACTTTAACTACACAATGTGAATTCCCACTTTTTTTTTTTTAATAAAAGAGGTTTTCTCACTTTGGTATTCTTATAGCAATAATATCACAAGTTTAGTCTCCATCCCATCCTTAAAACTTCAGTTCTAATATGCATCTGTTACTTTGTGAGGTCTTGGCCCACCTTGTTTTCTTAGTTTTGAGCTCAAAGCTGAGCCTTCCCTCTCTCCATTGTCATCCTCTATGTCCTTTAGCCTTTGGCCTTATTAACATAGAACAGGAGGCTTCAGACCACCTGAGCTCCGACACGGACTCCTTCCATCACCCGTGAATGTTTGCTTCAGACGAGCCAGAGCTTTCGGTCACCCTCCTTCCACTCAGCCCGCTTGGCCAGGAGTAATGAACCTGCCATAGGTGTTTATTTCTCTGAGAGGAAGCTTTCAGTCGTCTCCCACAAAATATTGCACTGCAGAATGTCTTCTTCTCCTTCTTTCTTTGACTCGAGTCTCTTTCCTTGACTATGCAATGGAGCCTGAACAGAGTGAGAGTCTAGGGAAGGTCACATTGCTGTGGCTCTTCATAACAAGGTGGATTGGTTATATAGCAATTTTAAGATTTTCAAGACCCTTTCTATAAAACTTTAGATCTAGAGCTGTGCCCTTGGAGGTGACTTAGCAAACTCACATTTTGCACATGAGAGAAGTGAGGCCCAGGAAAGGGAAGCCATTTGCCAAAACTTCCTACGTAGCGAATGGCTGAGGGGGTAGCGGAAGGAATCTCAGTTCTAGTTCTCCTTTTATAGGTTAGGAAACCGAGTCAAGGAGGCTTAGGGACTTCCCTGTGATTTCATAGTTAAATTAAAGCAGCCAAATGTAATATTGCTAAAGTATATGTCTGATTCTATCACTCTCCTCCCCAAAATCTATTCATTGTTTTCCATTACATGCCAAATAAAATAGAAATTCTTTAAAAAATAAAATAAAATAAAAATAGTTAAAAAATTTATAGAGGCCAGATTCAAATTCAGGTCTGCTGAGGTCAACTCTCTCCCCACTGTCTTCCATTGCTGATAGATACATGATGCTGGACTTAGGGATGAGGCAACTCGGAGAAGTAGCAAATGCTCTAGACTTCTGATGGGAAATCTGGACGAGAATCCTGGCTTTGACATTACTAGCTCCATGACCATGGGCAAGCCAGTCAGCCAAATAGTGACGCATAAACTGCCCGGCTCACAGGATTGTTGAGAGGAAAACTGCCTCATAAACGCAATAACACCCCCTGGATCCATTAGAAAAACTCAGTCTGTGTCTATGTCCTTAATGGAGGGAATTCTCGTGTGTGACCCACATAATCTACTTGCTGGGTTTAGAAGGCCCCCTTCCTTTGGGGATTAAAAAATAATAATGCAAAGTAGCTTTAAAAAAAAAAAACAACCTTGCCCTTCACTTGAGGTGGTCCTTTGCTCTTGCTGTTACATCAGTAGGGGTGTGTGTGTGTGTGTGTGTGTGTGTCCCAAGATGCTCCTTGGGTAGGAATATGATGGATTTATATGGATGCATTTGAATACAGAAGCTTTTTTAGGATGTTCATCTGGGCTCAAGGGGGCAGTGAATTCACTCTTATATGTACATGTCTGTACATACATACATACTCACACATACCTAAATCTTGTATTTTAAAAATATCTCTCTTAGACTTAGATATTCATCAGTAACAATAACAATTGCTAACATTGATTTAGTGCTTAAAGGTTTATTTGGTGTTGTACATGTATTGTCTAAATTATAACTGTCCTATCTAAAGCATTATCCTAAGCATACAAAAGGGAGAAAAGGAAGACTCTCTGGGAGAAAAGAAAGCCGCCTTGCCCTCGAGGAGGTTATATTCCTCCACTGAAAACAAACATATCTGTTTGGTTTTGTACTTGTGTACACGGCAGACACATGGAGGGTACTTAATGGGGGCTGGGGGTTCTAGCTGCCCTTTCCAGAGGCGACTAAAATGGGGTGAATTTTCTGGGAGTGAATCACCTGCATTCCTTCCATGAATTACAGGTTGTTTTGTTTTCAGTCCTGCCTCTTCCTAAGACATTCCAAAGCCCTCAATGAGTCCTCTTCCCTGCTGTAGCTTTGCAGTTTTATTCCAGGGAAATGCTTTCCTCACCTTGCCTGGCTAGGGAGGACGACATCCCAAGATATCGGGACATTGGCTGACACATTAACTCATTGTCCTTGAAGTGGCCGCACATCACACATGCCTTCATTTATTGTATCATGAACAGTTTTCAGGAGCGGCTCATATCTGTTTGTGTGGCTCCCTTGTGGGGACTGGCAGCTCGCCATGTTTATATCAACAAGGTTGGCAGGTTAGAAGCTGCCACAAAAATCATTCTGGAAAAAAGACCAGCTAGGAAGAGACCATAGTCCCAGGAGTCATCGAGAGATGATGTCGCAAGAAATTTGGTAGCTGCTTGTGTTCGAACAGAAGACAGAGGCAAAAGGATTCGGGCAAATAAACAGGAAAGGGAAAGCAAAAATCAGCTAAAGCCACGGTCTGATTAAAAAAAAATCAGATTTAGCACAAATCTTTATGAAATCCCTAATTGAACATGCAGATAATTATATTAACTGAAAAGAATAGGTTCTTCCATTTTCACTTAAGACTAAGAATTTCAGTGGTGAATAGATGTTGAACATAAGGGAAGATTAGAAATCTTAAATGGTAAAAAAAAAAAAAATTAGGTCAAAACACAATGTGGTTTAAGCAATCATAGACATATTGGACCAATAAAAAATAGTCCTTGCTGAAGAAAAAAAAGAAAAATAGGAACACATTCCTTGGTCTAGCATTCAAAGCTCTGCCCTCTGGCTCCTACCTACTTTCTGAACCTTATTTCACTGTTCTCTCTTTAAAGTACTCTATGTTCTTACTCATTTGCCTACTAATTATCCCCTGATCTCAGCCCGTTTCTTGCCTGTGTGAGTCATGTGAACTGTCTCTCACTCTTGGAGTACCCCCCCCCCCCCCACGTCTCTAACTACTGAAATCCTTCTCCCCTCCAAGTTCTACCTCACGGGTCTCGTATTCCATGGAGTCTTATTTTATTGAGGAACCCGAATGAAAGATAGTTTCTCCAGGGACAGCGGGGGGTCCCAGAATGCATAAAACACTGGGCTCAGGAGGACCTGAGTTCAAATTTGATCTTAGCTACTTACTGACTGGTCACTTAATTTCTATCTCAGTTTCCTGGGAATGATAATAATGGTACTTTTTTCTCATGATAAAGCGATAAAATAGTTATAAAGTTCTGCATAAATGGGGCAGCTTAGTGGTATAGTACATAGAATACAGGGCTCGGAATCATGGAAGGGTTATGAGTTCAAATCTTGCCTTAGATACTTATTAGCTATGTGACCGTAGGTAAGTCCCCCGTTTGCCTCAGTTTCTTCATCTGTAAAATGAGCTGGAGAAGGGAACGGCAAAGCACTTCAGAATCTGTCGGGATCCTGTCAACTGAGGTCATGAAGAGGTCGACACAACTGAAAATAACTGAAAAACAATTAAAAATTACAAAAATGTAAGTTATTCTTATTCTCCTTTGTCGTTATTTTTCTAGAGCTTTTTTTGGGGGGGTAAAAGGAGTAGAATTTTTTTCTTAACTAAGGTGTGAGCTTTTCATAGCCAGTGACTATGTTCATTTCTTTTTAAAATTTTTATTTTGTTAGTATCCAGTCACGATTTGCACAGAATAGGCGCTTGAAAAATGGGAGTTGCATTGTGTTCTGTACTGTGTTGAATTTGAGATTCCTTTGATGTGGGCGCTCTCACTGTGTTTTTAACATGGCTTCACAGTTTCTGGATAGAAAACAGATCTGTTCTTCATTGATCCTAACCCTTCTCAGTTTCCTGTAGCCAGAAGAATCCTTTCTCTTTTTGATTTTCTGTGCCTATTACACATGAATAATTTACTCAGCGCTTCTTTGAAAGCTCATGTATTTCTTAATCATAAAGAACAGCGTTAAGACATCAGAACACTTGCCTTGCAATTGATCCTCCTAATGTGTGCGATATTGCTAGAGGGATTGTGTGCGTGTGTGTGTACGTGTGTGTGTGTGTGTGTTTAACCAAATTTTTATGCTTACGATTTTAGCATCATAAGATCTAGAACTAGAAGGGAAGGGCCAAAATCATTCACTGCATCCACTCCCCCACGTTCTAGGGGAGGAAACTGGGTCTGGGAGAGTTGACTAATGACTTGTTTAAGTCACTGAGGCAAATCTAGGGGTCTTTTCACTATAGCAAGAGAAGACAAAACGGTCTGATCCAGAAAATCTACAGCTTGGGAAGAGGGGAAACTGACCATAGTTTCTGGCCTCCTTTGGCCTTTCCTACCCTTGATTTTTCTACAAGGGCGGCATTCCTGATCATGAGCCTGATCCTAACTTTTAAAAATAGTGAAATGACTGTAAGTACATAGTTAACTATGACTTCGTCATCTCTAGGTTGTGTCCCTGTGCTCCAAACACATAAAACATTTAAGTCCATTTAAGAAGGTAGTTCTATCAACTTAGTTTAGTTCATTCATGTTGTATTTATTATCTGAATTTAATTAATTTTTAAATTAACTGGAGAAACCTCTGGATGAATGGTTCTGCAGAAGGAGCAAGGCTAGACCCTTTCTTGAGGCTGGGAACTGGAGGCCTGGTTCTCTGGCTCAAGGGCATTCAAGAAAGTAACTGGCTGCCTCTTTGCCAGCTGATCACAGATGCCGTAAGTCATAACAGGAGTGATTGACATGAGTATGAATTGAATTACCAAAGACAGAGCAGAGGCGACTCGGGGACAATCTGGACTTCTTCTCTTTGGGGAGTTGGGAAGAATATTTCCTTGACCTTTGTGCCTCACGTGGGTGAAACAGACCTTCGAAGAGGCCGACAAGAATGGGGACGGCTTGTTGAACATTGAAGAGATCCACCAACTGATGCATAAGCTCAATGTGAACCTGCCTCGGAGAAAAGTCCGGCAGATGTTTCAGGTAAAGCTTGTCCATGGAGACCGAGGCAGGAGGTGATTGGTGGAGGAGATCAGGAAAGGCTCCTGCACTCTATCCATGGATATGATTTAGTATGAGCTGCACCCAGGAAAGATCTGGATTCACTTCCTAGCTTTGACATAGGCTGGCTATATGTATGCATGCATGCACACACATACACACACATATACATACATATATACATACACACATATATACAATACATATATACACATACATACACACATACATATATACTATATACACACATACATGTATATCTACACACATATACATACATATATACACACATATATATACATACACACATACATATATACTACATACACACATACATGTATATCTATATACACACATATACATACATATATACATACACACACATATATATACATACACACATACATATATACTATATACACACATACATGTATATCTATATACACACATACACATATATATACACACACATATATATACATACACACATACATATATACTATATACACACATACATGTATATCTATATACATCACATACACATATATATACATACACACACATATATATACATACACACATACATATATACTATATACACACATACATGTATATCTATATACACACATATACATACATATATACACACACATATATACATACATACACACATACATATATATACACACATACATACATACACATGTCACTGAACCTGTTGATGCCTTGGAAGATTTTCTAAGACTCTAAGTTATGGGGGAGTCGCCAATCTGAATTTCTGGGGCATTCTTATACCAGGAGCTCTCCTTACAAGTGTGTAGTTTTTCCTCTCACAAGAGTGGGATTTTCCCTTTCCCCTGCCCCCCCCATCAGTAAGTAATAGCTAAGAGATTCACTTTGTTGGAGAAATCTCCATCCCTTTCCCTCTTCCTTCCCAGCAATCTCATCCTGTTGCATGATGATTTTCAGCGATTAAAAAAAAAAAAGACAACAATTATTATTATTGACAACTCGTGAAAGGGAAATTGCTACAGTGGCCAGGTCTCATCTTAAAATGCTGATTTTGATTCAGAGATAATAAGATGTTGCTACTTGAGCCATCAAATCTGAGGTGAAAGACTCTCATGTTCCTGAATGAGAATCCCAACCACAGAATATTTGACCTTGTCTCAGAGGGGAAAACCTGCCACTTTGTCTTGGTTTTCCCGTTCCACTTCTGATCAGCTCCAGTAACTAAGACTTTCTATCCTAAGTCTGCCTCTCTGTATCCTAAGTCTGGCTTCTAGTTCTGCCTTCTGAGGGCAAGCCTCTTCCAAATGACAGCCTTTCAAATACTTAAAGAGACCACTACTTTTCAAGTTCATTCATTTCACTTTTACACAAGATTCCACTCAGACCTCAGAAGGAAGCATGGAGTACTCGTCCACGTATAGTCTTAGTCAACAAGAGACATGACGTTATGTATTCGGGCTGCGTGCGGGTGCTCTTGACTGTATTTGGTCTTCATCTGCAAAGTTATATTGGAAGGAAAAGAGCCTTAGTAGAAAATGACCAGCAGACTCGATTTCCAGGATTCACAGAATTTCTACCTCTTATTTGTCAAGGGAACCCATGATTCAAATTCTTTCACAGGCTATTGACCAAAAAAATAACAGTTGTTAGTATTAAGAACTAGCCTATATCGAGATTTTATGGAGAAGGGAGCGCAAAGGGTTTATTTATATTTCATTGCATGAATAAGCAAGCCTTTTTAAAAGCCCAAATACTTTCACAAATTCCATGTTTCGTTATACATTTCCACTGAGGACACTTCACAAAATTCACATTCTTTAAAGCCATTTTCTGTATGCTCTGATTCATCTCTGTCTTGTGGGAAGGAGAAGGAAGACTTCTTCCTGTTTCAAATTCAGATTGAGGAGGTGGGCACTAGGGTTGCATTGGACAATCCACCCTCAACCAGAGCCATTCTGGGAGAGTCCAGGCTGTGCTACCCAGGGATTGGGAGGCTTCCCGGGTAGTGTCAGGATTTGAATCTTTTTAAAAAAGGACCAGTATTTTCTCCGTTCTGCTGTCTCAGATAGTCACCAGAAAAGGGGGCTGTTATGGTGATGGGAACCACATGGCATGATGGATCAGCAAAGGACAGCTAGACGTGTGTTTGAGAGGAAACTCACCTTCCCCTCAGTTGCCCCCCCCCGGGACAAAGCCCTGGTAGCCTTGTATTAGTTATGGCTTGGACAGCGGACCACTCGGTCCAGAAGGGAGAAGAGTCTCTCTCTTCTGCTCATCCACAGAGTGAGCTGAGGTTCGGCTAGTTTTCCTCTGCCATACAAAACTTCTGCTAATTTCATCATAAATTTTTCTCTTTGAAAATGAAACTCCCAGAGCAGATCATGACCTCGTCCCCAATGGGTTTATGTGGTTTTTAGTAAAGCACCAGGAACAAAGAGAAGTCATTCCCCCAGTGCCTCCAACTTTGTCCAAGGGAAATGAGCTTCAAGCCCCCGGTACAGGATGCTAAGTAAGGACTCCAGCCACTTCCTCCCCATCCCACCCCCGCTCATTTCAAGTCTGTTTGTTGGTCATGTTTCTTTAGAAGTTGGTGAAATAGAGAGCCCTTTTCAGCCCTCGCTCCCAGGCGAAGCATCCTCTCTGTGGTGTGTGCTTTGGCTCAGTCCCAATTTCAGTCTGTCAGGGCAATCATCCCCCCTTGGGTTTCTGTTGCTCTTGCCCCTTGCAGGAAGCTGACACGGATGAGAATCAGGGAACTCTGACCTTCGAGGAGTTTTGTGTTTTTTACAAAATGATGTCCCTGAGGCGGGACCTCTACTTGCTGCTCCTGAGCTACAGTGACAAGAAGGACCACTTGACCGTGGAAGAGCTGGCCCAGTTTCTGAAGGTGGAACAAAAGGTAAGAGCCTCTGAGATGGGTGGCTTGAATGAGTTTCATTTCCACCTGGGAAAGCCATTGCTGGTGGAGCCAAAAGGTGGACTAGGAAGTGGAAATGGGGGCCCAACTTGGCTTCAGCACACACACACACACACACACACACACACACACACACACACACACACACACGTGTGTGTGTGTGTGTGTGTGTGTGTTTTATGCTAAAGATATTTGGATCTGTGATTTCCTTGAGTGTCCATAACTCTTTCCGCTCACATGGATCATAATCATCAGAACTTTCATTCAGAATTATCTTTCTCTCTCCGTGGCCTGACACAGCGCTGAGTTGTTCAGGTGCTTTCAGTCATAGCCAACTCTCTGTGACCTCATTGAGAGTTTTTGGGCAAAAATCTGGGACGGCTGGCGGTTTCCTTCTCCAGCTCCTTTTACAGATAAGGAAACTGAGGTTAAACAGGGTGAAGTGATTTGTCCAAGGTCACACAGCGAGCAAGTGCCTGAGACTGTATTTGAGCTCATGAAGATGAGTCTTCCTGATTCCAAGTCCTTCACCCTGTCCACTGTACCACCGAGCCTCAACTGGGCCTCGAGCAAACTTTGAATTGTGTTTCTTAATTCATAGCTTGAGGCAGTGGGAAAAGCCCTGCAAAGAACTAGATTCAAATTCTGTCTCTGAATTTGATGCTTATGTGACCTAGGATGACTTAGCTAAAAAATGAGGGGTGAATTAGAATATCCCAAACTCCCTTGCAACTCCAGATCTGTGACCTTATGGCTTCATGAGTTATTGGGAGTTAAAAAATAAAACCCACTGGGGCAGCTAGGGGGCGCAGTGGATGGAGCACCAGCCCTGAGGTCAGGAGGACCCCAGTTCAAATCTGGTCTCAGACACTTAACATTCTAGCTGTGTGACTCTGGACAACGCAGTCCATTGACGTGCCTGTAACTGACATCACTTTTGGCGTGGGAGGGCTTTTCACTCATTTATTCCCTAAACCAGCAAACATTTACTAGTCACCTGCCGTGTGCCCAGTGCTGTGCTTTGCCATGAGAATACAGAGACGAAAACGTATGTACTTTTGCAAAGCCACAACCCAAACATAAAAGAATAAATACAAAATATCGGCCAGATAGACACAGATCCATGGCAGAGCTAGCACGGCTGGTGGTGTGGATCAGGGTGGGCTTCCTGTAGGAGGTGGCTCTTGGGATGTCTCAAAGGGAGGTCTGGCTCCCACGAGACTGAAGGAGGAGCGTGGGTGTTCCAAATGCTTGAATTGTGGTAGGGCTTTGAAAGCTCAGTGGCCTCCCAGATGTGGTAAAGGCATGTCACAGTAGGACCTTCGTGGCATCAGGGACTCCAGAGGCTTCAAGGGGAATTGAATGTTGACTTTAAAAGATAATGTGGGGATTTCTATATGTCTGACAAATGGGGGGTACAGAAAGCCCCCTCCCTCCGAAGTGCAAGTACCTTGGTCAAATCCTACGTGACACTGTTTTAAATTAATATTATACAGACTGAGGTTTTATTGAATTTCCTGGACATTTTATTAGTGGAATGGAAAAAAAAATCTATGAAATTGTTTTACCAATTTCTTTGGGATTTTGTGCTTTGTTATAGAATTATGAACTTGGTCAGAAAGGGTAAAGATGCTTTTCTTGAGCTAATCTTGGGCAAAATCACAATCATTCATTTTGGATTCAAGTTTGTATTATGTGGAACAACTGAAGTGATAAATTTTCATTTAGAAATCTTTCCTCTATCCCGAGTTGCTTTATTTTTTTAATTCCTTATCTCAGAAGGCTGGGGGTTGTCCTTAGCACAGTTCAAACCTGTTTGAGAATGAAAAATCCCCAGATAATTGGGAACTGCGGAATTTGAGCACCTTGGGAGAAATCCGCAATAAGGCTGACTCTTTCTAGACCTTCCCCGTCTGAGACGATCCACCATTTTTATTACATTTTTAATGTAATCTTGGATTTGTTCCTGGTGTGAAGGCTGGTCATGAGAAACAACCCTTATGTCAAATGACGGAGTGTTATTTGGGCAAGATGGTGGCAGTGGCAGACTTGGCCATCGCCATGTTTATCAATGGTCAGAGGAGGATGTGTTTAGTAAGAACAAAAGGTTTCAAATTTTCATCTCAGTAAAGGTAACTTGACTGCGGGGGATACAGATTTTTTTCCCTTTATCTTTTTTTCTTCTTGTTTTATATATATATATATATATATATATATATATATATATATATATATATATATATATATATATATATATATATATATATATATATATATATATATATATATATATATATATATAAAAAATGTAAAACAGATTCATATATAAATGAGATAGTCCTTTTCTTTCCAATTGCAGACATCTTCTGCCATTGATATCTATATCAAACAGAATTATATATATATATATATGTATATATAAATAACAGAATTTTCATAAAAATTAAAAATGAGATGGTCCCTTTCTTTCCAGTTGCAGATACCTTCTGCCATTGGTATTTATATCTATATCTATATAAAACAGATTTATATATATATATATACAAATAACAGAATTTTCATAAAAATTAAAAATGAGATGGTCCCTTTCTTTCCAATTGCAGATACCTTCTGCCATTGATATTTATATCTATATCTATATAAAACAGATTTATATATATATATATATATATATATACAAATAACAGAATTTTCATAAAAATTAAATATGAGACGGTCCCTTTCTTTCCAGTTGCAGATACCTTCTGCCATTGATATTTATATCTATATACCTGTTCGTGCCTGTGTGTGTATACATATAAATATATGTATATGTATGTATGTATGTTATGGTCTTCATGCAGAACTAAAAAAAATGCCATTTGGAACCTTAAAGATCATTAACTCATTGGAGATAAGCAGATTGAAACCCCCTGCCCAAGAATGAATTAATCAGGGTGCCCTCCCTGGTGATTGTCGCTCACAAGGCAAAGTTCTCCCAGCTTGGTGCAGCAGAAATAACCTCAGACAGGACCTGAGCGAGAGATTTTGCCTCCATCACTTCCAATCTCATCCATCTGCAATGTTTTGATCTTGTGCAATCAATCGGGCGATTAACAAGCATTTATTAATGTCTCTAGGTCCCAGTCACTTCATCTAAAAATGAAAATGGGGGACTAGGATTACCTCTATGATTTCTTTCAGTTCAAAATTCTCTAGATCCACAGCAATCAATCAGTCAATAAGCGCTTCTTATCTGCCAAGCACTATATTAAATGCTGGGGATAAAAATGAAACCTTTCCCATCATCTGAGGTACAAAGACTCTTAAGGTACAGAGTTCTACTTTGTAGTGTATAGCTTATTGAATCTTTTAGAATTTCAGAAGTATTTTCTAAGAATTCATATTGGAAAATTCTTTTTTTACCCACAGCCAGCTAATGTGACATTTTACCTGCTTTCAAAGCACGTTGTACTTGAGGACTTTCAGAATGGGACTTCAAATTTAAGCGGAGAAGATCTGAATAGCTCCAGACAGGGATAACGTATGTCTGGTGGGCAGTAGACGTGTCCGTGCATGCAAACAGTGGAATAAGTTTTTGTTTTTGACAAGTTCTGTGTCACGTTCAAATTTAAGATGGCATTCCCCGAAAAAAACATTTGACTCCAGGTGAAGAGTAGGAGGCCAAGGGAAATCCCTGAAGGAAAATAAGAGGCCATTCACCTTCCATGGGAAGCAAGGTTTTCTTGGATGCTATTACTTTGAGTTAGCACGTGGACTTTTCAAGTCACCACCACCATTGGAGAAATACTACTTACTTACTAATACTATGCACACCACAGGCTTATATTTCACTGCTGCCCCCTGGCCTGGTGGGGACAATGACAAGGGACAGCTGACCGAGGATCACTGCCCTCTCTCTGATATCGTTGTGTTCTATATTAGAATGTCTCGGCCACAGTGACTCAGTATTCTTGTGTCCAGTATCACTGCCTGTGGCAACTTGCTTTCAGTATCTGTGTGACGAATTAGTCTGGACTCTACTCTTCTAAAATCTCAAAATAGTTAAGTTGCAAAACAAGTCAGCTTTCAGGGAAACGAGAATTTTCATAAAAATAAAAAATGAGATGGTCCCTTTCATTTCAATTGCTGACACCTTCTGCCATTGAGCATCTCCTGTCTGTCAGTGATGAATAAGCCATTGTGCTGATGTACGTACTAAGAGGGACAAGGGATCTCTAGGTCCAGAGCTGACTTAAGACAAAGAGAGTGGGTTGGATTGTAGAGGGAGATGTCATAGTGTTTGAAACTCTCCCTTCATCAAGAAAGCCCACCGCTCGAATCCATCATTTTTACTACAATATTCTCCTGGGAGTGTTGGGTGGTTCTGATTCACGGAGTCTCACAAGCTCGGAAGAATCAAAATTGCAGGTGACTCAGATGGCAGTGGAGACACACGGTGGGTGTTAAGTAGGATGTAGCTTATTACCAATGATGACTTATGTATAATTCATAGCATTCAAAGGAAATGGGATGGTGATGTAGAGAGTACACTGGCTCACAGATGCGCAGGCCGAGGGCTGAATTGGTACCCGTGGAATGACAGAAGCCCAAGAGGAAGACTCCAGTACTTTGTGTAGATTGGTAATGGAGCATTTAGGAGAGACAAGTATCTGGAAGATGATGGGGCTGTGAGCCTCCATCGCTGAAGGGAGTGGCCACTTTGATATTCCAGCCTAATGGAGGAGGGAGCAGTGTATATTCAGAGGGGTCTGGACAGTCCCTTCAGAGCTTCAGGTCATAAGTCTTTCTTTGCCTCCTTATCCCGAGCTTCCATTGGGCATGTCTCTCTGTCTTTCTATCTCTGTCTCTTTCTCTCTGTATATAGAAATTTCTCAGAGTATCCATCCAACACTTTCTTTTATAGAAAGAATCTCCATCCTATTTTTCAGGCCCAACCATTTGGTGGTCTTTCTCTCCCTTCTTCTCCTCAATACTTTCTTCTACTTTTTTGGCATATAGAGAAAAATAACCTTCCAGTACTTCAGATCTTTTTTCTCCATTGTTTATACTTTGAAGCCCCCTCCCCCTATTTTTTGTCCCATAACTTGGGGAGTGGATACTTATTTTTTATTTGGCCATGGCACAAAGACAAGTACACCCTCTGCAAGTCACAAATAAGTTCTACTCCATGCTTACTGACAGTAAGTTCCCCAGTCCTCTTGTTAGTAGTTCTAAAAACAGGTTGGAAAACAATTCATTTCCTAAGGCTGGCTTTGGACCATTCTGTGGGAGAACCATATCATACATACGAACATGTGGGCAATAGGCATTGTTCATCTGTTCTGATTTTCCAGGGTGGATGGTTATTCTGTGGAATTGTTATGACTTTCACTTATATTAATATCTATGTGTCTCTGAAATAGGCATTAAGCACATTTTGTTGCTTGCATTAATGTTTAATGGTGTTTCTAAGGAAACATTTCATCTAAGATATCTGTGTCTAAAGAATGAGACCGAGGACAAAGCCCTGTCCAAAAGCAGCAGGGATTTGATCACCTGAATGGCAGGGATTTATGCTATTGGAATTGATGTCAGAGTCTGTCATTGCCCCATGTCGGCCAGTTTTTCTCTTTTGCTGTCACAGGGGAGACAATATCTCCTCCTGTCAAAGAGGCTGAGGACAAACTAGTTTTTATTCGTTAAATAAATTATCTGCTTACTTCACTGCAACTCTGCAAAGAATGAATTTATGCTTTTGCAATTCTGTGTCTGATTCATTTGGACTCTGATTCTTTGAAATATGTAGAGGGGCTAGGGGGCTTCCTCTGCGCTTTCCATGTCTGTGAAGTCCCAGTGCCAGTTAAAGGGGAATTGGACCACTCCAGACCTCTTTTGTAATGTTCCGTATCCACTGATAATTTATTGCAGATGTCTTCAATCAGTTGCTCCAGGGGATTAAGCTTGGCTTTTCCTTCCAATTTTTCTTCTGTATTTGCCTAATGACAACTTAAATCTTTCTCAAAAGCACCAACTACTCTTCTGATTTCATGATACTGAGACTCTCCCTCACCCTGCTTTCCCCCCCCCCCCCCGATCTTTTGCAGAGTTTAAGGCTAATATCTTTTCATTTTGTCCTTAATGACCATCCTCAGCATTTCTGTTTGCTTCCGTTCCCTTTTTTGTTGTTATGGAACATGATGGACTGGGAGGGAGACAAAACAGGGGCCTTAAATATACCCAAGGAGCTTTAGATGGCCCTGAACAGGAGAATGTACATTGGAAGGGAAGGCAAGCACTAGGCTCCATTTATTTAATATATATATATATGTATATATATATATGTATATATATATAATGTGTATATACATATATGTATATATACACACATACACACATATTTTTATATATATATATATTATTATTATATTATTATATAATTATCCATTATAGGACAGAAGGTTCAGAGCTAAAGAGGACTTGGTCTCTTTAGGACAGACTCTTCATTTTATAGAAAAGGAAACTGAGTCACATGACTTGCCTAGTCATGTAGTTAGTGTTCGAGGCAGAATTTGAACCCAGGTCTCCCTGTCTCCTCCAAACCCTCTGCACTATATCATTCTGTCTCCCACCATGATTCTCTATGCTGAAGTAGTGGACACTGATGATTACATAGGGTAGAATCCTAGCTTTCTCTCAGGAGTTTAGAGCCTTTCTCTTTGACATGCACTGCTTTGCCCCATCCTTGGCTGGCCATGCCCATCACTCCCTTTGGCATCGTCCCTCCCTTGTTTTCTCTCCACTTTCTTGTTGAAGCTGTTCTCAGTTTCTGCTCCAATGACAGTAATCGAGTCCGCCCTTCCCATTTCTCCTTTATTATCCTCAAATATATCCGGAGGGTCCTCATCCTTTCCTGTCCTTGCCCCCACATCCTCTCCCCTTTAAAGCTGTTTCCGACTCCTCTCATTACAAAGCTTCCCACAGTGTCAATGTTCCTTGTCGACTTTTCCTGCATTTTCCTCCTGATCAGGACATTGCTTTGCAAGGCTTTCCCAGACTCCAGGCTTTTTCTCCGTATATTTTCTTGGTCTTTTTTCTCTTTGACTCTGAAGTCATCAAGCAATCTTTCAAAGGCCATTTCTTTGTGTTTTGGTAAAACTGAAAAGAAAATGAGGAGAGATGGAGGCTGAAATCTGCTTTTAACACTTACTGGTTCTGGGATCAGGAATGAGAATCAACCTCCCTGATTCTCAGTTTTCTCATCTGTAAAATCAGGGAGAATACTCCTAGGGCCTACTTCTGGTCAAATGAGATCATTTATGTAAAGCATTTTGCAAACCTAAAATGATTGTATAAAAATCCAGCCCCTGAGAGGCTACCAGGCGTGGAATAGGGTGCTGGATATAGAGTCAGGAGGTCCAGAAAGACCCTGCTTTCTGTGCTTACTTACCCACAAGTCACCTCATGTCTTAACAGCCTCATTTGTAAAACAGGGGCAATAATCACTGGGCAGCTTCCTCCCACCAGGGTAATCCTGAGAAGAGAGGGCGCTTTGCAAGCCTCTGTGTACAAAGTAAATGTGAGTTGTTACCCCTCTGATGGGTGCTCACTGACCTTGTATTGATGTTCCAATGTCACCTGGCCAGGGAAAGCCTCTTCTACATGACTGTGATGTGAGTTGGGGCTCAGAGTTCAGCCGAGACTGATGACAATTCCCTGGGAGAGAGTCACGGAGAGGGTTAGACATGCTTGTTGCCTGGGAAAGGGATTATATCTGCTTCTTATTAATTAGAAAATTGGATGAAAAGCACTGCTATGCTTGTAAATACTGAGCTGCCTCAGTATGTTAATAAACTCGTCCATACTTCTTAGGAAGAGAATTATTTCTCACCTCTCTTTTGGCAATATTACACATTATCAAGAAGGTGATAAATGTTAAATGAAGTCTGGGGACTGAAAGCTTGCAGTCAAGTTTGGGGCTCGGAAGGTGCTGGAGTTAGCTTTTGACTTCGCCATTCACATTGGCACAGTGCCTGGCACACAGTAGGCACCTAATAAGTGTTTATCGACTGACTGACCGACTAACTGGCTTGCTCATAATTAAGAGACAACGTGGGATCGTGAGAAGAGGGCTGCTGCCTTTGGGGTGACATGGGTCACATCACTATTGTTTCTTAGTTTCTGTTCCAATTTCCCATAAGGTGGAAGTACACTTAGCCATCTGCTCTAGAGGCTGTTTGAGGACCGGAGACCAAAGCAATAGTCGTGAAAAGTTCAATGTATTTTTTAATAGGATGCTTCCTCATTGTCTTGTTTCCTGTCACCTCAGGATGTCTCCGATTACTTCAATGGATGCTATGAAATTTGGAGGCTGAATTAATCTTTGAAATGTCAAACAGCGTGCTCAGGACAGTCCAGGGGTGTAAGGTACAAAACCCCAGCAACATGGACTGCTGTAGTCATTCATAAGTTAGGGATCACTGCTTTCTATTAATGCCATGGCCCAAGAAACTCATTTGGCTGCTTGGCTCAGTGACTTTATTAATCATAGCCAGAACAATATCAAAAAGGGCACCTTATTGTTGACTTGAATTACATTTATTTTAGGCTACTTTATGGGAGGAAGCCCTTGGTTTTTAAGCATCCTTTTATTTTTATTTTTTATTTTAATGTTTTTGCCTTTTAAAATAATAGGCTTTTATTTTCAAAATATATGCAAAGATTTTTAGCACCTTTAAATTAAAAAAAAATCATTTTTAAAAAAGCATTTATTTTCTCTTTCTCCCGTCTGTGTAGTTCATGAATAGAGCAGTGGGTCTAGACCAGGAGTTATCAAACTACTGCCTGTGGGCCAGATGTACCCGCTGAGGACGTTTAAGCGGCCCACATTATTATGGCAAATGGGCTGAGGGGCGGAGACGGAGTGTGAGCTTTTGTTTTTATTATAGTCCGGCCCTCCCACAGTCTGAAGGACTGAACTGGCCCCTATTTAAAAAGTTGGAGGACCACTGCCCTAGAGTCTGGAAGGCCTGAGTTCAAATCCAGCTTCAGACACTCATTGGTTAAGTAGCAAATCACTTAAATCACGCCAGCTCTCAGTTTCCTCCATTATTAAGTGAGTCACAATTGCACCGACTTCCCAGGGTTGTTGTGAGGATCCAATGAAATAATGTTTATAAGTACCAAAGACACAGTAGCTGCTTAATAAATGCTAGTTCCCCCTTCCCCCATTCTTTTCTTCCCCATCAATAAAAAGAAAAATAAAATGCTCTCAGAAATATAGAGAGGGCTGTGAACAGAACCAGGAGAACAATGTATACGGGAACGGCAACACTGTAATGACAAAGAATACTGAAGATCTAAGAACTCAGATCACTACAACAGTAATTCTTCCACCGTGCTGATCACCACAAATGCATTTCTAGGTGCAGAGGCGTGTCCCCAAAGTCTGAGCCCTGTTTAAGGCTGGGAAGCTATTTAGTAATGCTCTAATTTCTATTATAGCTTAAAGCTTTGGGGACACCCTGTATTTTGTTCACTTTCTAGGGGATTTGTAGGGTCATTGACAATGAGCGCTGATTGTAGCCCATGTGTGCCTCCTCACTCTCTGTTGTGCTCCTCCACATCCTTCCATTAATTCTCCCCAGGGGCTTTACCCTAGGTCTTCAGAACATTCTCTTTTATTAATTTTAAATGCCAGGTATGTGTCATTGGCAACTGGAAGGCTGCCATATTTATATGGTGATTTCCAGAAATATGGACTATATCCTCTGAATATAATGAATCACTTTGTCACGAGCATCGTTGTTCTCAAATTACAATTTTTAAAATGCCTGTAAGATGTTTGGAATCGAATATGTGGGTCTGTCACCTACCTCCAAGTCAAGTCAGTCAGCAGGCATTGAAATGCCTACTGTGTGCCAGTCACTATGCTAAGCACTGAGCATGTACACATACAAGCATATTCACGTTATGTGGAGAGCGGTTTTTTCTTTTCCCTCTTTTGCTTCTGAAGAGTAAATTTGAGCTTTGTTTTCCAGGAGACATTTGGTCTTCCGGCTTGATGTTCTATCCTGGAACAAATAATGCCTTCTGACAGCTGGGAGAGCATTTTTGAGGCTGGTTAGAGTGGTGCCTTAGCAAGGTGATTTTTGGCTCCTTGATTGGAAGGATGGATGAGAAAGGGGAGAGAATAGTGGCCTGGAGCCCTCCTCATTGCAGAGATCCAGGTGAAAACTGCTTAGGTTTCAACTAAGGAGATTGTCCTGTGTCTGGAGAGAAGGAAGGTAAAGTTGCAAGTGATGTTGGAGGTAGAAGTAAATGGAGCAGCTGATGAGTTCTGCAGGTTAGGGGGAGGAAGGAGTCACCCACCTGGGTGATGGGGGCCAGAGAGGAGCTCTGAAGGAAGAGTAAGTCCAGGAGGATGAAGGTGGATCCCATCCGTGGTGGACGAGTGGAATTGACATCACTTTCAAGTCAGTTTCACCTTCTAGCCAGGACTCAAAGAATCTGAATTATTAGGGAGCTTGGAGGTCGGTCATCTATTTCAATTAGTACTTAAACAAGGTAAGTAAAAAATATGTCTGGTGAAGAACTTGGGGAAAAAAACCTAGAAATCTCACTTCAGGACTGTGCGAGTCATTCTTTTATTCTTATTTCAGAGTCTTGGTATTTGGTCGCCAACGTTTCGGGCAGAGTTTAAAGTCCCTTGAGTCTGACACAGACCTTTCCTCAGACCTCATTGCATTAACACTGTCTTTTTGGTTTAGATGGCCAATGTGACCCCAGAATATTGCCTTGACATCATAAAGAAATTCGAAGTTTCTGAAGAAAACAAGGGGAAAAATGTTCTCGGCATAGAAGGTAAAGCATCCTTAGATTCCAAACATCCCTTTCTGGTTATATTTGACTATATAAACTGGCTTGCAAACATTCTTCTTCAGGTCCTATCAGATCTTGATTCATATCTCTTACAGGATTGTGTTTTCTTTTTATTTTGTAAAGCCCTCTCACGGTTCTCTCTCTCTCTGTCTATTCTCTCTTCAGGGAGTCCAGGGGTTGTGGCCATCTTGTTTCTTGCAGAGCTTTCTCCTGGCTTTCTTTTATTGGAGCTAGCTCTGACAAGCTGGTGGCTGATTGTTAAATTTTGGGAAGAGGAAGCATTTATACCTCACAGGAGAGGGCCATGTTACAAATCAGGGTACCATTCATTGTTTCGTTGATTGTCTAGATTTAAGGAGATGTTAATAATGCAGATTACATTTAAATGTGTGTGCAAACATTTTAGCCCACCAGAGGCTAGTTGTTCAATCTTCACCAGTATACCCTGCATTGTTCCAGAAACATCGCTTGAGTTTAAAACAAGTGTGGTTAAAAAGCTGAGGGAATGGAGTCATCATCAAACTAGAGACTAATAATCATAACAACAAGAATCACTGGTATTTGCAGAATGACTTAAGGTTTGCAAGGTGCTTCATCTTCATAATCTCACTTGAGCCTCATAATACTCCTGTTTTTTACCTATTGGTATTGATTCATTGTGTTAGGACTTCTTTTTTATTTTGCTCATTTCTCTGACATCTTTATTATCTCTCTCTCTCTCTCTCTCTCTCTCTCTCTCTCTCTCTCTCTCTCTCTCTCTCTCTCTCTCTCTCTCTCTCCCTCCCTCCCTCCCTCCCTCCCTCCCCCCTCCCTCCTTCCCTCCCTCCCTCCCTCCCTCTTCCTCTCTCCCTCCCTCTCCCTCTC
The DNA here is from genome assembly GCF_048593235.1 of Sminthopsis crassicaudata. Classification (NCBI taxonomy): domain Eukaryota; kingdom Metazoa; phylum Chordata; class Mammalia; order Dasyuromorphia; family Dasyuridae; genus Sminthopsis; species Sminthopsis crassicaudata. Next base: position 13,709,964 of record NC_133619.1, on the reverse strand, counting down.
CCTCTCTCTCCCTTCCTCCCTTCCTCTCTCTCTCCCTCCTTCCCTCCCTCCCTCCCTTCCTCCCTCTCTCCCTCCCTCCCTCTTTCTCTCTCTCTTTTTGTTTCCTGTGAATCTTTCTTTAGTTTCATTATTTTTAGAAAAACTATCATTGCTTGGCTATTTTGCAGGAACATCTCAAAATAGATGTTATAAAACTGATAACTTATGGTCTGTACCTTTGTGGTACCATTCACAACCTTCCTCCTTAACCCTGTCAGTTTATTATCTTTGTCATTATACTTTTAAAAGGTCCAAGGCAGTATTTAATGTGTTGGAAATTACTCTTGGGAAAGTAATTGACTTTTCTAACTCATAAATGGGGATGAAGCATCCTGAAAGGCAAAGCTTCTAGCTGAAGTAGATCTGAGTGCTTGCATGGCTGCTTCTACCAATCAGCAGCTACTGACTTCTCTCTCTTAAATAGGATGAGGCTGGACATATCCCACTATGGGACCAACATTTCTCAATAGAAAATACAGAATCGAATCCCTGTTGTTCCCATAATGCATCCTGAGGCATTGTCTTCTACCTTGATTAGAGCCCTCTTTTCAGTCCTCTCCCTTCCTGCTCTCTCTGGAGTCCATCCAAATTCTAAATTACCTCCTCTTTGTGGGTAATATCACAAAATTTTAGAGAAGGGGGCATTTAATCTGATTCATTTCTGAACAATAATTCCCTTTCTATCATGTCTAACAAGTGACCTTTTGGCCTCTAGAGTTGGATTCCCAAGCCACTTTCCCAACTCTAATTGTTAAGAAGTTTTTCCTGACTTCAAATCTAAATCCTTTTTTTTTTTTTTTGCCTCTTTCATTTGTTTCTTTTGGCTCTACCCGCTGGGGCACAGGAGGACAAGAATATTTTCTCTTTCGTGTGACAGGTATTTAGGTACTTGAAAACAGCAGTCACATATTTATTGAAGTTATTGATCAAAATGTTCACAGCCCAAGGCCACAAAAAGATTATAAAACCTCCTTCCAAATTGAGATTGAGTTATCAATGAAATGATCTCGCTGGTTTCAAATAAATCAAACCATGTTATTTGTTTAGTCCACATCACTCCATCTTTTCTACAAGAAGAGGATGAGAGACATTGTCAAATCTAAAATGTAGGTAAACTCCATCTATAGCGTTTTTGTCTACCAGTTCAGTAGTCCTGTCAGAAAAGAAAGTAAGGTTAGTTTGGCATGACCTGGATAAAGCTGAATAAAGCCAGGTTCTTTCTTGGAAATCATTGCTTTCTCTTCTAGATGTTTGTGAAATCTTATAATAAAACACATCCTAGAATTTTGACAGGAAGCAAAATTAACCTCCCAGGTTTTTAGTTTATGATCATAGTATCGTGCCATCGTGTCAGCTTCCTGGTATATTCCCCCAAATTCTTACCTATTTCCTCTTTTTTCCAATTGATTTAAAATATACTAAGTTATACAATGGCTAAAGCAGGGGTCCTCAAACTACGGCCCGCGGGCCAGATGCAGCCCGCTGAGGACGTTTATGCGGCCTGTCGGGTTATGGCAGTGACATTCGACCTAAACTTGCGTTAGCAATGCTCACTTCTGGCACTGGGCTGAGGTCCATAGTGTTTGTTTTTACTATAGTTTGACCCTCCAACAGTCTGAGGGACAGTGAACTGGCCCCCTAGTTAAAAAGTTTGAGGACCACTGGGCTAGAGGGTTAGGTCAAAATCAGAAAGATCTGAGTTCAAATCCAATCTCATACATTTACTAATTGTGTGACTGTATTAGCGTCTTGTGGCCCCATTTTTAAATGGGAATAATAACAGCACCTACCTCCTGGAGTTGTGAAAAATCAAATGATAGGATATTTTTAAAGCGTTCTTCAAACTTTCAAATACTATATTTAAATGCTAACTATTATGAAAAATATCATGCTTATTTCTGCATCTGTTGAGCTTTACTGAATGATTTGCCTTTTGGTTCCTGCATTTCTTTTAATGGGAATTTTCCTTAACATACTATATTACTTATTTCCCTTTTCTCCTATCCTTTTACTTGGTTGGAAAAAATTAATCTAGTTAAAATCTAAGGTTTCTTGTTCTATTGAGAAAAAGTAATTTCCAAAGAAAACAGAGGTAAAGTGGTGACTAAGGGGAGATGGGTAAGTTTTCCTAGTATTGGGCTTTTCCTTTACCATCAGATGAATGACTGCCTTGATTGAACCCCAATGGATCGGCTGGCCTACCTGTGGCTTCTGAATTATACGTATTCAATCGGGACTTATTTCTCATTAGAATTCTCTGTGCTCAGTAATCTGAAATATTTCTTGACTATCTAGAAAAAACATTCATCCCCAAAATTCTTTTATGTTGATACATAGGGACTGTTTTTTGTTTGCTACAATTAATGTTTTTTGAGGGCCTCTTAGTTGCCAGGCGGTGTAATTTGCCCCTAGTGACTTATTTTATTGCTCTTGCTGCATTAGAATTTAAGATTATTGAGAACAGGGGCCATATTTTTTGGTGTCCCACCCTCCACCCCCATGTTTTGTACAGCTACTTGCCCATAGTAAGTGATTACCAAATCCTTGTTGAACTAAATTGAATTGAATCCGTCATTTATGCTTCTTATCCAACACCATAGTCTGTAAGCACAAGATACAAGAAATAACAGGCACTGGTTAAAAATGTCATTTGTCATCAACTGTTGTCCCTTCAGTTCATCACAACCTGCATTTCTCATGGGTCTACTACAGAAGAGTAGATCCTGCATTGTCAGCCTCCGATTGATTGTCTCCTGACAATACTCTTTGTTATAATGACAATTGTCATAATTACCACTATGCTGCTGGCTATAAAGATGTCCACAAAAATAAACAATGGAATGGACAAGAACTCATTTTGGTCTCATTGTCCCTATTGTATTAGCTTTGCTGAAGTGTGCTGTGAAAGATTTTCTCTGCTGTTTTCCTATAATATAGTGTGCTTTTAAATCAAAGTTTTTAAAAACCCCAATACAACTTCTAGTTTTTACCAACTTAACTATTTCCCCCAAATATAATAATATTGCAATTTTCTGTGACTGACTTGGATTTTTGACTTGGGACCAAGTTCTTTTTTCTTTTCTTTTCTTTTATTTATAAATTTTTTTGACAGTATATATGCATGAGTAATTTTTTTTTATAACATTATCCCTTGTATTCATTTTTCCAAATTATCCCCTCTCTCCCTCTACTCCCTGCCCCCAATGACAGGCAATCCCATACATTTTACATGTGTTACAGTATAACCTAGATACAATATATGTGTGTAAATACCATTTTCTTGTTGCACATTAAGTGTTAGATTCCGAAGGTAGAAGTAACCTGGGTAGAAAGACAATAGTGCAAACAGTTTACATTCACTTCCCAGTGTTCCTTCTCTGGGTGTAGTTGTTTTTGTCCATCATTGATCAACTGGAAGTGAGTTGGATCTTCTTTATGTTGAAGATTTCCACTTCCGTCAGAATACATCTTCATACAACATTGAAGTGTCCAGAGATCTTCTGGTTCTGCTCATTTCACTCAGCATCAGTGGATGTCTCTCCAAGCCTCTCTGTGTTCCTCCTGCTGAGGACCAAGTTCTTTTTGTGGTGTCCCCATTTTTCCATCCATAAAAAGATACTCTACATGCTCTTTGGGGGTATTCCTAAGGTATATAAGATATAAATGTAGAGCTGGAAGTGACCTCAGATTTTAGCTCATTCTTATTTTTACTGATAAGGAAACTGAGCCCGGGGCTCCAGAGAGATTATCGGTAAGAAAAAGCTTTCGTTATTTTGGAAGAGATGTTGCCAAATTGTCACATAGTTAATACAGTGACTACTTTCTGCCCTGGAATAGCTCCAGGAATGGCTTGAATTCAGCAGCAATTTCCAGTTTTCCCGTCTGGCCCTCTGAGGTACATCAAGTTGAGTCTGAATCTTTCTTGTCTCCTTCCTTTCCAGGTTTCACAAACTTTATGAGGAGTCCTGCCTGTGATGTCTTTAACCCCTTACACGCTGAGGTGTTCCAAGACATGGACCAACCTCTCTGCAACTATTACATCGCCTCCTCTCATAACACGTACCTGACTGGTGACCAGCTCCTTTCTCAGTCCAAAGTGGACATGTATGCTCGCGTTCTGCAAGAAGGCTGTCGCTGTGTGGAAGGTAACTACTCCTGCTTCTCCCTGAGGACACTGTAATGATAACAACAACAATAATAATGATGATGATGAATACTAAGAATGATACCTAACATTAATGTAGCATTTTCTGCCAGACCCAGAAAGGCCCATGATTGCCAAGAAAACTCCAGGCACAAAAATGCACGTAGAGTCGGATGCAACTAAATGACTCAGTAGCAGTAATGTGTCAGACACTGCGTTAAGTGCTTTACAATTAGGATCCTCTCAACAATCCTTATTATTACTATTATTATATTCATTGTACAGATGGGGAAATTGAGGCAAACAAAGCTTAAGTGACCCGCGCAGGGTCAATCAGCTAGGAAGTATCTGAGATTGGTCTTCAATCTCCAGACCCCTGCACTCTATCCACTGCAGCTCATACTTTGCTTTAATGTGTTTAAAATTGATTTTTTTCATTGGCATCTTTTATTCCTAATTTATTCTTATTTTGGAATGTATTGATCTCTCTTCCCCTACCCAGTGAGCCATTCTGAGAGATGGAAAAGGTAGGGCCACAAAACTAACCCAGAATTGATAGTCCCAATCTTAGCCGCAGAGATCTGGAACTGGGATGCACCTCAGACACTGTCTTGTCCATTCCCTCACTTTACAACTGGGGAAACTGAGGCTGAGAGATTACATGGAATAAGTAAAGTGCAGGATTCGAGCTCAATAAGATCTGAGTTTAAGTGCTGCTTGACACTTCCAAGCTGTGTGGCCCTAAGAAGATCTTTTAACCTGTCTGAGGCTCAGTTTTCTCAGCAGTAAAATGCAGGATCATAACAGGGTGGGTGTGAGGATCAAATGAGATAATGTAAAAACTCTTGTGGTCATCTAGTGTCAAATGCAAAGATTCAGCCTCACTGCCAGGGAGAGAGTCCAGATCCTCTGCTCTAAGGCACTGTGGTTTCTACCTCTGCAAAGGGAAACCATTTCTTCTCTCCCCTTGGAGAGTAATCTTGGTCATTCTATTTACAGGATGTGGAGTTTGTTGTTGTTATTGTGGTTGTGAGCTCTTTGCGTTTACTCTAAGAAGGTTTTTACGATAAGACGTTTTTCTTTAATCATTTGATAAATATTATAAAAATTGATGTATTGCGTGGTCACGATGCTCTCCTCTCAAAAAACAGACCAAAATTCAATCAACTGTAATTTTTACTCTAACCAACTCTTACCCCCCTGATCCTAACCCTCTGACTCTGACCCTAATTTTGACTTTAATTCAAATTTCTTTAAACTAAACAAAACAAAAGGGCAAACAAGACTGCCCCCCCCAAGGGATTGCTGCTGAACATACTTTTCACTTTTCACTTCTGAAGTTCCCGCTTTGAAAGGAAGTTTGTTATTTTAGTTTTCATCGTTTGCATTGGACCTGTTACTTTGAGTTTTGTCTTTATTTATGTTTCCATGGTTATTGTGTAATCTTATTCTTTTGGCTCAACTTTCTTCCCTTCTCCATCAACTCAGACAAGTCTTCCTTGGGTCCCCTGACTTTATGCTCATCATTCCTCACAGTAACAATATTGGGCCAGGTTCTGACTCTCTGGGAACTGGTATCCTAAAACAAATGGTGCTTCATACAGAGGGACATTTAGACTCTGTAGCAGGAGCTCACTCACGTCCCATCTCTGTTCTTAGACCATATGGGCCTTGGCCAAGACAGTAAATGTCTGCAGACTCATCATTCACATCTGTCCAATGAGGTGGCTGGGCTACATGCTCTCTAGGCTCTCTTCCCACTTTAGATCCGAGATGATGTAAATACAAGGTCCATTGAAATACCCTGGGATGCTCTGAAAATACTTTGAGCAGGAAAATGTACTTCATTAAATATTGAAAGAAATAAAAAGCATTTTTTTAGCCTAAATGATTTTTAGACTGATTTTTCCACCCCTCAATTCTCTTGTGAGTGCACAAAAACTGACTCTGGCCATCGTTCTCATTAGTTGAATATTTGAAGAGGTTGTGGTCCCTCCAGTTCTCACTAGGCATTGATGCCCCGTGGTGAGGATAGCTGAGGTGGTGCAGGTTTTGGTACCCAGAAGGATGGTTATCAACTAGAGACCAAATTGCTCAGCTTTTGCCCTCTCTTTCCTATGGCACTGGTGCCCAGTGCTTTGGGGCCTACCTCTCTGGATAGTCAAAACACCCCTCCTATAGACAAACCCTATCCAGAAATTTTCTTCCTTATTCTTCCCATTCAAAATACTTGATCCCCACTACTTCCTTGGTTGGTCCAGCTAGACTTACATATAGCTAGACTTACACAGCTAGGCACAGATGATCCAATGCAGGATTTCTTAATCCAGGATCCTTGAATTACTTTTTAACCAGTTTTGTGTCCTGAACCTCTCTGGCAATCAGTGAGGGGAAGCCTAGAAATCTTTTTTGAGAATCATGCCTTAAAATAAAATATACAAGATTACAAGAAGACCAGTTATGTTAAAATATTCTTTCAAATATTTTTAACTTAAGGTCAAAGGCACCAGGTGAAGATTCTCTGCTCTAAGATGGCCTCTGCTTACAGATTATGGCAGAAGAGCCCAAAGGAGACCCAGTGGTTTTTTCCATATCATGTCTGTGCAGAGTTACCTGATTCTATTATTATTTTTTAACAGCTGTAATTGCTATTTTTAAAAAATCAAATTCATGGAGTGGAGCCAGTCAGACTAAATTTCAGGGGCTTTTGATGGTCTCCCATAATGTAGGAGTGTAGTGGAGTACGGTAATTATTGAAGAAGAGAAAGATGGTTTTGGACAGCTGCTTCATGCTGTTTGTGACCAGAAAAAAGCCCCAAACTTTCTGCATTTCCCAGCTTTCCTTTTGGTCCTTGGTGCTTTCAATCTCCATTTGTCCAGCTGACATGAAGTGCCTTCCTTAATCAGATATTTCTGTTATTTTGGGGAGGGCAGACGAGAAGCTTCTCTAGTAGAATTGCCCCGTCCGGTTATTGAGCTGAGTGCCTTTTTCACCTGGGCCTGCAGTTCATTGTTTTTTAGTCAATACTGTTTGACAAATAAAGATGTTTTGTTCAAGGGATTAATGTTCTTAAGATGGAACTGAAGCTGACTTAGCTTTTAAATGCTGTTTTAGGATCTTTCCCATCATCTCGGGCCACGTATCTGGAACTGTCCATTTCTCAGTTAGTTCCCTTGGGAGAAGTTGATCGTTGAGATACAAGAGAGTCAAAGTTCAGTTTGTCGTGGGCCTTTCTGCCTCTATCACTCAACAGGGATAAGCATGAAACTCAAAGATTATTCTCCTCTGAAGAGATGAGAACCTTTTAATCCATAGGGTTAAATGAGCATAGGTTTATTGCTAAGAGCAACTTTGGAGACCATTAGGTCAAAGGGATAAGGAAGTGGAAGCCCAGAGTTTGCAGGTCTCCTTAGTGTTTACACAGCCCAGATTTATTTATACAACTAGCTAGTGTCTGAGGGGGGGACTCTATGCCCAGGATTCTATTGTTGTATCTTGTATAAATGTTGTTTGCCCTCATTTTATGGACAAACAAATAGAAATAAGCTGCACAGGTGAATGACCCAGAATCCAGGAATCCAGGATTCCGTCCAACTTATACTGTTCATTCATATGTGAGCACTTTCTTTTATTAGTTTATGACTATTTTAAAATATTATTAGCAATTTTAGGTGATGACGAATATGGCCTTTGTGTCTTTTATATTTTTCCCTTTTTATTGTTTTCTTTTTCTGGTTATTTATATAGATAAACATTAATTTATATAATACACATTTCTTTATGAATCATGTTGAAAGAGAAAAAAAAATCAGAGCAAAAGAAAAAAAACCACAAGAGAAAAAAGCAAGAAAAAGGAGAAAAAATGAATATAGCATGTGTTGATTTATATTCAGTCTCCATTTAGTATCTTTTTGTTAACAAGTGAATTCTCCATGAATCTTTCTTACACTCAAGAGATGCCTCAGGATGTGAGTTACTGAAATTATGGTCCCTGAACCTTTAAGATTTCTCTTCATTCTTCTTACAACAATATCCAGGAAAAAACCCATCAAATTTTAAAGGGGGCATTAAGGTTGAGAGAGCAGATAAACGGAGACTTTCACCTAAAGCCCACCACTTTGACAAATTTGCTTTTTTTATAGTCCCAAAGGAGCCATCCAATCTTCTCAGATGATATCTGGAATGGTTTACAGTGGAATCCTTATTCTTTAACTTTCTTTTCATCTTTCTCTTACTATTGCCCTTGACAACCATAACATTTTCTGTAATCTTTTCATTCGTTTCTTGTGATGTAGTGTGGCGTAATGAAAAGAACTTTATTTTTTGAGTTGGAATACATAGGTTCATCCCTTATTATCCAGGTGACCTTGGCCCTTCTGGGTCTCAGATTCTCCTCTTTAGCAAAACAAGAAACCAGATAACTAATAAGATCCCATCTAGGTCTGAACTTATGATCTAATGAGAAATTCTCCAAACTGATCGCTTCTGGGTAAAAAGCACCGATTGTAGAGAAAAACATTGGAAAATGTTGGATGTAAATACACGGCATTTGAACAGGGAGCACCCATGAGGAAACAGGAAATCAATTCACAAATAGGTATTAAATGTACCCTGTTCCCTTTATGCTCAAGATAATAGGAGAATTGTGAGAAATCTAGCTAAATATAATACAAAATCCCTGTTCTCAATAGAACTATGCTCTAGCAGCATTGAGGTACCAATTCATGGAAGCTTAGGTTCTGATTTGTGCAGATTTGATGATGGAGCAGAAGTGTTAGGGGGAGATCCCTGGAAGAGATGGGGCTTGAAGATATCTTTAAAGAATGAGTTGCATTTACCTAAATAGAAAGGGCAAGCCCATTATAAGTAGGAAAATAAAGATGAGAAAGTAGAAATAAAACCCCAAAGGCCTCCGTTTGCTTGAAAGCAGTTAACAGGCTTGACTGTCCGCCAAGGTTGTATTTTAGGAAGCAGTGGGAAAGAAGGGTCTTTATTATGGATGGTCATTGAACTTCCCGGTGGAGAAGTTTAGGTTTGACGTGGAGGGAAGGATCCAATTCATGAATTACGTGGTCTTTGAGGTCTCTCCCACGTGGAGGAATTTGCAGAAGTAGATCTCAAGAAATTATTTTGATAGCCATATACAAGAAGACAAGCTAAGAGTCTGTTGTAGTAACCCCTCTGGGAGGTGTGAGCAATTAGACCGAAGTGGTAGCAGAGTAAACCGAGAGGAAAGAAGAATCAGAGAGACTTATTGAAGGGCTAGATGATGAGAGTTGGGGATTCAATCCAAGGGAGAGTCAAGAGTCAAAGGTGATTTCAAAATTCGTAGAGTAAGACATAGGAAGAGCATTTGTGCCATTGAGAGAAATGAAATAGTTGGGGCGAGCGGGGGAGCCAGTTTAGAGGAAGAGTGAAACAAACCATGGATAAATCCGTTTGGGGTACTCCTGATCTGAGGACACCCTTCAAGATTACAACCCCTCCATGGGGGTTTAATAGAATCGCAGCATTTGTCTGGGATGTTTTATAACAAGTGACTTACCACATGACGCAATGACTAAATGTCGGTTGGGATTTGAACCCCGCTTTTCTTGCTCCTAAGACCAGCGCTCCATCTACTATGGCCAGATGCTGTTCTTGATCAATGTTGCCTTCTTATTACAGCGACAGTTGATATAAAATATGCTGAGCCATGGGAAGGAACAGGAGGCTGTGACTATTATAAAAACACCAAAAAACCCCTCAATTTCTGCCATTTATTTGAAGGAGATTCTTATTTGGAAAAAAGCTACTGGTCCCCTGGAGAAGTTAGATTCTCCAAATAGTATTTTAACAATCAAAACTCAACAGGATCAGCTGACCAACTTCAGATGTGGTTTTTCTGTTTGATCTGCTGGCCAGTTTCCTTCTGGGATCACAAAACATTTGTTGATTTCTTCTACATTAAGTTAAATCATCATATTTAATTCTTTTCTTCCTAAAATCTAACTTTCCCTACTGAGGCACCAAAGTACCTTGGGTCTTATTTCATGATAACAATGGGTGTACCATCTCACACTGAATACTTCAAATAGAATAGAAATGCAGGTTTCCAGGGAAGATTATGGAAAAATCATTGAATGGTACGTACAATATAAATTCCTGGAGGAAGGGCCAGTTTGTATTTCCTTCCATTCTTATTCCCTGACACACATATAATAAATGCTCGTTGGACTGAGTCTGTGCTTGTTTTAACAGTTGACTGTTGGGACGGTCCAGACGGAGAGCCAGTGGTCCACCATGGTTATACCCTCACTTCAAAGATCCTCTTCCGAGATGTTGTGGAGACCATTAATAAAACGGCCTTTGTGAAGAATGAGTAAGTGCTCTCCAACCCTTTCCTCTGCTTCAAGACCAGGTCCAGTTAGCTGGGGTGCAGCCAAGACACGAAATGCCCTAAGTTTGCTCAGGCAAAGTAATGAAAAAGTGGCGGGGTACTTGTTCTTTTTACTGGTCAGCTGGGAGGTTAAGCTGATGAGGTCTACCGTGTGCAGAAGGCTTGGCAGGGACACCGCCCCTGCTTTGGGGGCTTCCTTGGGAAAGAGGAGAGATGCTTGCCCCTGTTTTCCCAGCTGGAAAATGGATTTAATTGAGCATTCTTGCCAGATGGCTTCTGTGTTCTTTCCCACTTTAAATCCACCACTCTTTGATCCTCTGACCTGGGTTGAGATCATGCTTCTTCACTGTGTCTAGCTGTAATTTATTTCAGTAGAAGTAAATTACAAAGAAAATATTTTTATTAAGGTTACTTCATAGTTAAACAAGTTTATTGAATGAAGACATCAAAACCCTCTTTGGAAGTTGAGCCATTTCTTTGCCACGTGAAACTTTCATCTTCTGGAATTGTTCACATTAATTTATTGGTACCGGCCCCTGACTTGGGGTTCACCGAAGAGTGTTGGACTTTTTTAGTTAAATGTGTTTCCCATTAAAGTCCTTGGGATGATGGTGGAGAGATCTCCAGCTGCTCCATGGCAGCCACTGGGTGTGTCTGTTTTTGTAAGCAAAGCTCCCTTCGGGTCGTCATGGGCATGAAGTCAGACGTCCTTCTGGGCAAGGGCTTGGGTACATGTGGAGAATAGATTTCTCTTTGATGGGTCTCGTGTAACATTAAACTCTGTGGGGGATAGGAGCTGCACCCAGGATTCCGTGGCTATTTGCTTCTCCCAGAGGAGAAGGCTCCCTCCACCAGAGCAGTTTGCTGCCTTTCTTGTAGCACCTCCCAGACTCGGAGAGTCCCCTCATTCCACTAGGCCCTTTCTGCCTCCACGGCCGTCCCTCTCTCCTCTGTGCCCTGTGTTCTCTTATTAATACTCTTCTATTATTAGCCTTAATATCATTCTCATTATCTGTTCTATGACTGTTATTATGTTTTCCTAATGAGTAAAATAAAATCTCAGAGAGTCATGGCTCTTAATGTAGGAAACGGGCTTCGCCACAGGCCAGAGAATTGATTTTGATTTTCCCTGGATAGATTTAGAATTTTGGGATGAATACTCCCTCAGAAAAAATATATTACTAGATAGTATTTCATTAAAAGTACCTAGTATAAAACTGCCAACATGGAAATATCAGTCATTCAGAATGGAAAATCAGTTTATAGTATAGTGAAAAAAAATGAGGATGATGAATGGGATCAGAAGAAAAGGAAAGAAGTACCTACTGGGCCAGGCTCTGTGCTAAGTGACTTACAGATATCTCATTTGAACTTCATAACAACGGCGGGAAAGAGTGCTATTACAATCCCATTTTGCAGTTGAGGAAACTGAGGCAGGCTGGGGTTGAGTGACACGCCCAGGGTCACATAGCTTGTACGCATCTGAGGCAAGCGCAAGTATCTGTCTATTGGCAGCTACCTGGCTGCAGAAGCCCCCATCGGTGTCTGGAATCAGAGGACCTGGTTCACAGCCCAGCTTTGTCATTGACTATCAGCATGATTGTGGTCAAGTCCATTCCGAGTCTCAGTTTTCTTATCTGTACCAAGAGCATTGGACCAGGGACCTCTAAGGTCCTTTCTCTCTGAGGTCTGTGGTTTGATGGTTTAGACCGGAAGGGACCTTGTCCCTTTCCCAGCACAACCCCTTCATTTTACTACTAGAGGTCCTCAGGCTCCATCACGGCGGAAGAAACTGCTCGTCAATAGCTCTGAAGACTACGACACCAGATTGTCTGATTCCAGATGCAATGTGCCTGTTAAATGGCACACTGGAGCAAGGTCTGAGCTCCAATCCGATCCCAGACACCGACTGGCTGGGCGACCATGGACAAACGGCGCTCCCTGCCTCAGTTTCCTCATTTGTAAAATAAAAATTGTAATAACACCTCCCTTCCAAGGTTGTTTCAAGGACCAACTGGGATAATAAATGTAAAGCACTTAGCACAGTGTCTGACATTAGTGGGCATTTAACGAATGCTTATTCCCTTCCCCCCTTTCTCCCTTTTTATTCTGCCTTTTATATGAGTTGAGCCTACTTCTGTCTCTGCCCCAGCTGCCTCTGTTGCCTTCGGCAGATCCCTTGAAGCACACGTCCCTTAGTCTTTCGGTTTGTAAACTGGAGTGCTGCCGTTCAGTCGATGCTTGAAACGTTTGGGAAAACACTTAAATGTCATTTTATCAACATAGTTTTGAAACACTTGCTTCGTAAGGGCCATATGACTCTAAAGTCATTTTTAATCTTGAAATGAATGCTGTAATTTGTTTTTATTTTAGCTGGAAAGCTTTAAAAACATGAGGGAACAATTACATTTAATGATAGGTGTCCCTAAAATGTTTCCAAAAGGCAGAATAAATCAGATGCAAATAGAATATGTCATCTGCTTTTCGTTGAGCACATTATTTTTCCTTTTCCCTTTTTTCTCTACCTTGTATTTTCAGACTCACCCTGTCCTTCTTTTCTCTATCTCCTCTTTCTTCTCCTCCTTTTTTCCTTCCCTTCTCCCTTTCCCCTCTTTTCTTTTTTGTCTTCCTCTTCGTCCTCTCCTCCTGAACTCCCTCTCCTTCTTTCTCCCTTTCTTCTGCAGCTTTACCTCTGATGTCTCCTCTTTCCTCTCTCTTTTTCCTCTTCCTTCTTCTCTTCTTCCCTTTTCCCTCCATTTCTCCCTTTCTTTCCTACTCCTTTCTTTCCCCTCTTCTTCTCTCTCTCCATCTCCCTCCTTTCCTTTACCTCTTTCTCTTTCTCTCCTCTCTTTATTTCCTTTTTCTCTTTACCTCCTCTACCTCTCTGTATTCTTCTCCAACTCTCTCTTCTCTCCTGCCTTTCTCTTCCCTTTCTCACTTTTCTCTCCCTTTCTTTCTGCTCTATCCCTTTCCCTCTTCTGTTCTCTCCCCCCCCCCTTTCTTCTGCTTCTCTGCCTGTCCTTGTGCATTACACATCTTACTTTGAGTTTCCTGCGGCTCTAAGGCACACTCTCTGCCCTGGCCATTTGCTCACCATTAAGCACATCAAAAATGATTTTCTCCGGAGGGACAGGTTCTAACAAATGCCGCTGGGATCATGGCAGGCTTTTTGTTTCTATTTTGTTCATCATCCCCCGCCCAAAGAGGAGCGCCTAGAATGCAGGAGCTCGCCGAGCCCCGAGTGCTTTGCTTTGCTGGCCCCTCGATCCTGTCCTGCCCCTGAAACCTCGCGTGGTTGTTTTTGTCTCAGGTTCCCAGTGATCCTGTCCATCGAGAACCACTGCAGCATCCAACAGCAGAAGAAGATTGCTCGGTACCTAAAGGAAATATTCAGTGACAAACTGGACTTGTCATGTGTCGACACAGGAGATTCCAAGCAGCTCCCCAGCCCGCAGAGTCTGAAAGGAAAAATTTTAGTCAAGGTAATTACTTGCAGAACGTAACAAAAGCCATCATCTATCAACCTAGTCCCTAATTCCCCTAAGGATCAAGAACTGGTTTATCAAAGGAATAATAATCAGAATGGATACACAAAGTGGAGCCTGTCTGTCTCTCTCTGTCTCCCTCCTCTGTTTCTCCCTGTTTCTCTCTTTTTCTTTCTCTCTCTCTCCATCTTCTTCTCTCTCTGTCCTGTCTCTCCCTTTTTTTCTCCCCCTCCCCACTTTCTTATCCCTTCTTACTTCTCCTCTTCCATCTTTCTCTCTGTCTCTCCCATCTCGGTCTATCTCTGTGTCTCTCTGTTTTCATTTTCTTCTCTCTTTGTCTCCTCTCTTCCCTTCCCCCTTCTATATTTCTACCTATATCTATATTTCTGTCACTCACACTGTTTCCCATTTCTGTCTCTGTCTCTCTTTTCTCATACTTCTATGTCTATCTCTGCCACTTACTGTCTCTCCCATCTCTGTCTCTGCCACTCTCTTCATCTTCTCTCTGTCTTTCTCTTTCTCCTTCTTTTCTCTCCTCTTTCGCTCTCTTTTCCCCCCTTTTCTCCTCCCTTCCCCATCCGTCCTTTTATTTATGTCTCTCTCTCTCTGTGTCTCTCTCTGTGTTTCTCTGTGTCTCTCTTTCTCTGTCTCTGTCTCTCTCTCTGTGTCTCTCTTTCTCTGTCTCTCTGTCTCTGTCTCTGTCTCTCTTTCTCTGTCTCTGTCTCTGTCTCTCTCTCTGTCTCTCTTTCTCTGTCTCTCTGTCTCTGTCTCTCTCTCTGTGTCTCTCTTTCTCTGTCTCTCTGTCTCTGTCTGTCTGTCTCTGTCTCTCTCTCTCTGTCTCTCTCTCTGTCTCTGTCTCTCTCTCTGTGTATGTGTGTGTTTCTGTCTGTGTGTGTGTGTGTCCCTGTCTCTCCCTCCGTTTGGCTACAGGGAGGTGGGCTCTTTCACAAATACGCGTCTTGTGCCTGGCCCTCTCCCCACTTCTGCCATCCAGCACCATAATCATCTGTCAGAGGAAAAAAAAGTGTCTCCTTCACGCTTGGCCAGCCTAGTTATGTAAGTGAGAGGCGTGAGCGTGGAGGCTCAGCAGGCGCCCGGGCCGGTCCCCAGCAGGCCCGGCTGGCCGGCCAGCACACGGCGGCAGGGGAATGAGTGACCGGTGCTTCAAGAAGAAGGGAGGAGCCTGCCGGCCTAGAGTGGAAGGAGGCGGCGTCCATGCCGTCAGCTGATGGTCCGGACTGAAGTCTGGCCAACTCAGCGGGGACAGTGTCAGACCCTTCCTCTGGTTTCAGTGTTTTCAGCCTGGGGGGACAATTTAGGGGTTCAAATTGGATAATGTTATCCTCAAAAGAGCCAGGGACCAACAACCTGCCATCTGGGGGAGGGGAAGGAGGGGAGAAATTGGATCAAAAGGTTTGGCAATGGTCAATGCTGTAAAATCACCCATGCATGTATCTGGTAAATATAATAAACAAAAGAAAAAAGCCAGGGACCAAAACCACTATTGCGGGCCTTCAGCTACAATCAGAGGATCAGGAGCCTGAGCTGGATAACGTTTCTTACAATATCTTGTGTGATTATAGTATATTATAGTATAGAATAGCAAATTATGGTAGAGCATATATAATGTGCTGTATAATATGTTATGTTAATAACGACATTAATATGCGATATTATAATATACTGTAATAAAACAGTATATAGAATAGTATATGTAATATACTATGTAGTATGCTAATAATGACACTAATATACTATTCGATTATAGTATAGCATATCAGTATTCTATAATATGCTATAATAATATAGTATCGTGTATACAATATACTATGCTAAAAATAGCATTTACTAATATAATCATAAATTCTAGTATTTGTAGAGGGTGGCCAGCTTTGTAAAGTGTTCTCCATCTGTTATCTTATCTGATGTGAGATCCCTATGACTAAGGTCATCATGATCCCCATTTTACAGATGAGGAAAGTGAGGCAGACAGAGGTCATGTGACTCGCTCAGACTTAGGAGTGTTCTGGGCAGGATTTGAGCTCAGCTCTTCCTGACTCTGAGTCCAGCACTGTAGCCACTGTGCAACCTGGCTGCCTTAGTCTAGTCCAGTTGGTTCATTTTACAGACGGGGAAAAATTAAGAGACTCTCCCATTTCATCACGTAACCAGCGGCAGAGCCCAGGTTTGAGCCTGGGGCCTCGTCTCCGGCCCTGGCAGGGCTTGCGTTGCCCCGGGAGGTTGGCTTGGATCCCTGCAGAGATGGAAGGTGTCCCGCAGGCCCCGGCCAGCTCCCTCCTTTGGGAGGAAGTTGCTTTTCCAAGGTCATGCACGTAATAATCGCAAAGCTGGCATTTGACCCCAAACCTCTGGTTCCACATCGAGGGTTCTCTGCAATTCCACAGGGCTCCGGCCTTGAGCTTTTCTGGACATTTGGTTTCAGGGAGCAAGAGCCAAAGGGGCTGAATGATTCTGGCCTTGCAGAAGCCGTGGGGTGTCCCCCCTCTGAAAGCAGAGTGATGTGCTCTGGGCCAGGAGCCTGGACCACTGCCCCACTGGGGGCCTGACCTCACTGCCCAACCTCGACAGGTGAGCGCCGGCAGCAGCTGTCCTCCAAGAGCTCGCCTCGAGGGCCAGGGCAGTCCGTTAATTTAGAGGAGACATCTGCACCCCCAGTCTACTCCAAGCTCGGGAAGTGCAAACACAAGCAGTAGTGACCGAACCCCAGCCACACCTAGTAACGTTGAAGACCCCAGGGGTCGGAAACTCTCCGCTCTGTGAGATTCTGCAGTCTCCGGAGAAGCTGCGCATTTTAATCAAATAGGGTGATGGGGTACGGGCTACCTACTCCAGAGGAGACGTCAAGCTTGTGCTGTATGGTGGGAGCACTTAAAGCACAGCAGACATTTGAAGTAATATTAATAAGAAGGAGAATAATATTAATAGGTTGGATTAACTTAACGCTTCATCGTTCCAAATTCCTTTTTACTTCCTAATGCGTTATCCTTACAACAACTTGGTGAGATAATATGTATGAGCGTAATTTATACCCATTTTGCAGATGAAGAGACTTAGGGTGGAAAAGTTGTGATTTGTCTCAGGTGACGTAGCTAGGGGGGTTAAACGCCTTCCTTGTCTGCGACGTCTCCATTAAAATTCAGTCCCACTCTCTGTGGGTTTTTTTTTTTTTTTTTAAATTTATTTTTTTTTTTAAATTTTTTATTTTATTTTATAATTATAACATTTTTTTTTTTTTTTTTTTTTTTTAATTTTTTTATTTTATTTTATAATTATAACATTTTTTGATAGTACATATGCATGGGTAATTTTTTACAACATTATCCCTTGCACTTACTTCTATTCAGATTTTTTCCCTTCCTCCCCCAACCCCCTCCCCCAGATGGCAAGCAGTCTTATATATGTTAAATATATTACAGTATAATTTAGATACAATATATGTGTGTAGAACCGAATTTTTTATTGCACAGAAAGAATTGGATTCAGAAGGTAAAAATAACAGTTTACATTCATTTCCCAGTGTTCCTTTTCTGGATGTAGCTGGTTCTGTCCATCATTAATCAATTGGAATTGGATTAGCTCTTCTCTATGTTGAAGAAATCCACTTCAGCATACATCCTCGTACAGTATCATTGTTGAAGTGTATAATGATCTTCTGGTTCTGCTCGTTTCACTCAGCATCAGTTGATGTAAGTCTCTCCAGGCCTCTCTGTATTTCTCCTGTTGGTCATTTCTTATAGAACAATAATATTCCATAACATTCATATACCATAGTTTACCCAACCATTCTCCAATTGATGGACATCCATTCATCTTCCAGCTTCTAGCCACTATGAAAAGGGCTGCCACAAACATTTTGGCACATACAGGTCCCTTTCCCTTCTTTAGTAGTTCCTTGGGGTATAAGCCCAGTAGTAGTATGGCTGGGTCAAAGGGTATGCACATTTTGATAACTTTTTGGGCATAATTCCAGATTGCTCTCCAGAATGGTTGTATTCTTTCACAACTCCACCAACAATGCATCAGTGTCCCAGTTTTCTCACAGCCCCTCCAACATTCATCGTTATTTGTTCCTGTCATCTTAGCCAATCTGACAGGTGTGTAATGATACCTCAGAGTTGTCTTAATTTGCATTTCTCTGATCAATAGTGATTTGGAACACTCTTTCATATGAGTGGAAATAGTTTTAATTTCATCATCTGAAAATTGTCTGTTCATATCCTTTGACCATTTATCAATTGGAGAATGGCTTGATTTCTTATAAATTAAAGTCAATTCTCTGTATATTTTGGAGATGAGGCCTTTATCAGAACCTTTAACTGTAAAAATTTTTTCCCAATTTGTTACTTCCCTTCTAATCTTGTTTGCATTAGTTTTGTTTGTGCAGAAACTTTTTAATTTGGTGTAATCAAAATGTTCTATTTTGTGATCAATAATGGTCTCTAGTTCTCCCTTGGACACAAACTCCTTCCTCCTCCACAAGTCTGAGAGGTAAACCATCCCCTGTTCCTCCAATTTATTTATGATTTCGTTCTTTATGCCTAAATCTTGGACCCATTTTGATCTAATCTTAGTATGTGGTGTTAAATGTGGGTCCATGCCTAGTTTCTGCCATACTAATTTCCAGTTTTCCCAGCAGTTTTTGTCAAATAATGAATTCTTATCCCAAAATTTGGGATCTTTGGGTTTGTCAAAGATTAGATTGCTATTTTTATTCACTATCTTGTCCTGTGAACCTAACCTATGCCACTGATCAACTAGTCTATTTCTTAGCCAATACCAAATGGTTTTGGTGACTGTTGCTTTATAATATAGCTTTAAATCAGGTACACTTAGACCACCTTCCTCTGACTTTTTTTTCATTAGTTCCCTTGCAATTCTCGACCTTTTATTCTTCCATATGAATTTTGTTGTTATTTTTTCTAGGTCATTAAAATAGTTTCTTGGGAGTCTGATTGGTATAGCACTAAATAAATAGATTAGTTTGGGGAGTATTGTCATCTTTATTATATTCGCTCGGCCTATCCAAGAACATTGAATGTCTTTCCAATTATTTAAATCTGACTTTATTTTTGTGGCAAGTGTTTTATAATTTTGCTCATATAATTCCTGACTCTCCTTTGGTAGATATATTCCCAAATATTTGATACTATCGACTGTTATTTTGAATGGAATTTCTCTTTGTATCTCTTGCTGTTGGATTGTGTTGTTAATGTATAAAAATGCTGAGGATTTATGTGGATTTATTTTGTATCCTGCGACTTTGCTAAAATTCTGAATTATTTCTAATAGCTTTTTAGCAGAGTCTTTGGGGTTCTCTAAGTATACCATCATGTCATCTGCGAAAAGTGACAATTTGATTTCTTCATTTCCTACTCTAATTCCTTGGATCTCTTTCTCGGCTCTTATTGCCAAGGCTAGAGTTTCTAGTACTATATTGAATAGTAATGGTGATAGTGGGCAACCTTGTTTCACTCCTGATCTTACAGGGAAAGGTTCTAGTTTATCACCATTACATATGATGTTTACTGAAGGTTTTAAATATATGCTCCTTATTATTTTAAGGAATAGTCCATTTATTCCTATACTCTCAAGCGTTTTTAGTAGGAATGGATGTTGGATTTTATCAAATGCCTTTTCTGCATCTATTGAGATGATCATATGGTTTTTATTAATTTGATTATTAATATGGTCAATTATACTAATAGTTTTCCTAATATTAAACCAGCCCTGCATTCCTGGTATAAATCCCACTTGGTCATAGTGTATTATCCTGGGGATGATTTTCTGAAGTCTATTTGCTAATATCTTATTTAAGATTTTAGCATCAATATTCATTAAGGAAATTGGTCTATAGTTTTCTTTCTCAGTTTTCGATCTACCTGGTTTAGGTATCAGTACCATGTCTGTGTCATAGAAGGAATTTGGTAGGACTCCTTCAATCCCTATTTTTTTGGCGAAAGCTAAATGGAGACAGAAAGGAATATACTTTCTTCTCAGCAGTTCATGGAACCTATACAAAAATTGATCATATACTAGGGCATAAAAATCTCAAAATCAAATGCAGTAAGGCAGAAATAGTAAATGCATCCTTTTCAGACCATAATGCAATCAAAATAACATTTAATAAAAAGCCAGGGGAAAATAGACCAAAAAATAATTGGAAACTAAATAATCTTATACTAAAGAATGATTGGGTAAAACAGCAAATTATAGACATAATTAATAACTTCACCCAAGAAAATGACAATAATGAGACATCATACCAAAATGTGTGGGATACAGCCAAAGCAGTAATTAGGGGAAGTTTTATATCTCTACAGGCCTACCTGCATAAAATAGAGAAAGAGAGGGCCAACGAATTGGGTTTACAACTAAAATTGCTAGAAAAGGAACAAATTAAAAACCCCCAGACAAACACAAAACTTGAAATTCAAAAAATAAAAGGTGAGATTAATAAAATTGAAAGTAAAAAAACTATTGAATTAATTAATAAAACTAAGAGTTGGTTTTATGAAAAAACCAACAAAATAGACAAACCCTTAGTAAACCTGATTAAAAAAAGGAAAGAGAAAAAGCAAATTGATAGTCTTGAAAATGAAAAGGGTGAACTCACCACTAATGAAGAGGAAATTAGAACAATAGTTAGGAGCTACTTTGCTCAACTTTATGCCGATAAATTCGATAACTTAAATGAAATGGAAGAATACCTTCAAAAATATAGCTTGCCCAGATTAACAGAGGAAGAAGTAAGTAGTTTAAATAGTCCCATCTCAGAAAAAGAAATAGACCAAGCTATTAACCAACTTCCTAAGAAAAAATCCCCAGGACCAGATGGATTTACAGGTGAATTCTACCAAACATTTAAAGAACAACTAACTCCAATGCTATGTAAACTATTTGAAAAAATAACATTTTTTTTGACAGTAAATATGCATGGGTAATTTTTTTTACAACATTATCCCTTGCACTTACTTCTATTCAGATTTTTTCCCTTCCTCCCCCAACCCCCTCCCCCAGATGGCAAGCAGTCTTATATATGTTAAATATATTTCTGTGGGTTTTCTTGGCAAAGATCGTGGAGTGGTTCGCGATTCCTTCTCTAGCTCATTTTGCAGATGAGGAAGGTCAGGGACCGAGGTTAAGTGACTCGCCCAGAAAAGCGAGTTTTCCTGACCCCACGCTCAGCGCTCTATCCATTGCACCCCCTGGCTGCCCTTTGACTACCATTAACTTATGCTATTAATCCTTGGCCCACGTAGAAGAACTTGGAGTTGGATTATAAATGAGGGTCAGACAAGGGCGTGTGTGTGTGTTATCTGGGGGGGAATACCATTTTATAACCACACAGACATTTCTGAATTTCTTGAATGCTCATTCTTGCTGTCCATCAGCAAGCGTTTATTGAAAGTTATTAAAAATATGCTAGTCACTGGGACAAAGATGAGACGGGTCCTGCCTCCGGGAGCTGATAATAACAAGAACAGAAATCATGTCCGATCATGCTTTACGTGGCATTTTAAGGTTGGCAATCACTTTCTGGATCTCCTCTCTCATTAGCCCAGCCATCTAAAGGGTAAACTCCTAATTGAGTTTGGAGAACGATTATTGCCTTCGCTTTGGGACAGAGGAATCATAAAGGCAGACGTTGGCATTGTGCAGAACGGACCCTTTGGATATTTCTCATGCACTTAGGATGCTGGTAATTGGACAACCTCCCACACAAACGGAAGTTCTCCTCCCAGTTTAGAGGAGTTTGCTCAGGGCTTTTCATGTAACAGCATTTGGGGGCACCAGGATGACTCATGGTGAGAGGGGGAGAGCTGACAGTGGTCACTGGGAAGAGAGACCGGATTTATTGTACATCTTCCATAAGGACCTGGGGCCCAGTGGGGCGGTCCACGGACTTTCTGAGGGTCTCCTACATTTTATAGATGGCCCCTCCTTGTTTGGTTTGAAATAAAGACAAAAAGAGCCAGGCTAAGTCCCCAAAAGGTAGCAAATACCCACGTGGAGAGCCCTGTACATCTACGTCATGGGATCACAAAGCTAACGTGGCGAGAGACATCCCGTCCAACCCCTCATTTTCCAGATGAGGAAGCCCGGGCTCAGTGACATGCCCACGGTTACCTGATGATAAATGGGGAAGGAACTTTACAGTTTGAGATCAATTTTAGGGATTGTTCAGCTCATCCTTTTGCTTTATGATTATCATGTAAAATTATGAATTTAATAAAGATCAAGATCAACCAATTCGTTCTGCAGAAGAGGAAATTGAGATCCAAAGAGCTAGAAAATGCTTTGCCCAAGGCCGCACAAGTAACAAGTGGAAGAGGCAGGATTTGAACCCAGATTTCTTGGCCATGGTTTTTTCTACTGCACTCTGGGAGTTGGGTCTTTAACGCTAAGTCGTTTCTCCTTCTTCATCCTTGTTAGGTGCTTTTTTATGTTTCTTTATTTTGATGGGGGAACCACTCCGGAATGGTACATTTCTCCTTCCTTTAAAATGATTGATTTGGACCCCTTTGCTGACTGTGCTAATGAGCTGTTGTTTGCAGATATACATCAGTCCTGAGATGTAACTGAGGGAGTCCCAGAGACTCAAGGAGTCACTGAGTCCCCAGCTCTGTCGCCTTGGTCAGTTAGAACTTTTCTGATAGAGAGTGGACCTCTTATTTATTGCTGCAGGGACAATGTTTGAGTGCATCTCTGTGTTCCCCCTGTGCCTTTCACACAGAACATGCCCCATTAGTATTAGGTGAATGAACAAAAAAGCTGTTAAACTGAAGTTCTGTGTCTTGTCCACTTCACAAGGCTCACTGCTCTGTTCTGTTGCTTATCCAGACTCTCAGATCTTCTCAGATATGGACTCTTAACAAAATAAACTCATTTATCAAGGGCTGACAGTATAAGATGTTCCGAAGAGAAAACACGGAAGTTCTGTAAATTCATCGTTAGCTGGACTTGCCACTGACGGGTAATGGTGAAAGATGGCCACCTCCCATTTTTCTGGCCAACTGATACGATAGAGATAGAGTAACAGTGGATAGAGAGCGGGACTGAGAGCCAGGTCTGGATTCAAGTGCGCCTCTGGTACCCACTGGCTGTATGACCCTGGGCAATGCCTTGCAGGATTCCAGGCAAAGACTAATTTGTTAGCAAGTAATAGTGGCTAATTTGCAGAGTTAAAGGGAATTCCCTCCTTCGAGTTCCCAATGAAATAACAAGCCCAGTCCGTATCCCGATTGGGATGGTCGACTTTGGAGCTAGAATGACCCTTGGAGAGCATTTGATCCAACCCTCTTATTTTATGGATAAAGACAATGAGTCACAGAGAAGGGGAATGATTTGCCCAACGAGGGCAAGCAGTTAGGGGGGAAGCAAGGGTCCAAACCCAGCAGGCCTTGCTCCCTGACACCATCCTGCCTCTTATTAGGTCAACTGGAATTACGAGGAATACATGAGGATTAGGGGAAAACAATACACGGTGATAGCTAAGGAGAACAAAACATCTTAAAGTCAGTTGCTCTGCCTTCCTTGCTTATAGATGCCACTTGTTCCACTGTCCTGCCAGACTCCCACATTTTCTAGAGGGAGCTTCCATCTTTTTTGTGACTTGGGGCTGGCAACATTGGGGTCATCCTTGATCTCATCCTCCTTCGTTGTCTGTAGCTTTTCAGACTTTAGTCTTCCTCTCCTCGGGCATAAAGAACAGTTAAGGGTATGTTGTGATATTATCTCAAAAATTACCAACATGCAAGCTCTCATTAGTTTTGCATGAGCACCTAACCCAGTTTAGAAAAGCAAGGGAGACCTTTTTTGTTTTTTTACCATGAGCTAGCTTTCTTCTTTCTTGATCCCAAACCTCTGCCCCATATTTTCAGACAACTATTAATCCAACTAGCCATGTGATTTATTAAATGTAATGGTACTGTAGAATCACAGAGGAACTTTTCAACCGAGTATTCACCTCTTCCTAACAACTACAACTACGGTCTTCTCTAAAACACCGGAATCATGTGACTCGATTCCTTCCGAATGATAGTCAAGTCTCTCTTGAATTCTTCTTGGAATGAAAATTAGAATTCATTTCTTTTATAGATGGAGTTGACTCATAAAATCTCTTAGACTTTCTCCACGAAACTCCATTAATTCCAGTTAACTCCCCTCTTTCCAAAGGACAAATCCCACACTCTTATTCCCCCAGATTCTATTTCTTCTCCCTTGGATTTTCAGTAACAGCAATCAAAGTCTCTATACAAAAGTCTATCGAAACTGGAGATTTCAAAAAGCCTGAGGGAAAGAACAGTGCCTTATTTATGCTCCTATTTTCTCCGGCCTCTCGTTAGGTGCCTTTAGATATTGGGGATAAATATTGATTTATTGGCTGAATCATTGATGAGGAAAAGGTTTTCTAAATAAAATGTGACCCACCAGGCATAAAGGATGTGTTGGACCGACTTGAGAGAACTACTGTTAGGGCTGTTAGCCTCTTGACTCTATGCGGTTGTGTGTCCCTGCGGGGGGAGCTCTTATGTATTGATAATATCAAGACTCTGAATCTCTAATGTGGAAACCCAGCACCAGTGGGTAGCTGTCACTACATGGGCTTAAGAAGGATCCAAACTACATTTCTGTTCAAAATTTTATGGTCTTTTTTGCCCTTTCAGACTGGCTTTCTTTTTCGTTAGTGTGAATCAATGGTGTCATTGTCTAGGAGGAAGCCCTGACCCGGGAGACAGGAGACAGCTTTTAGCTCTGTGTCTGCCATCACAAATCAGCAGTGTTGCCAACGGATCCTTTGTTCCGTGATGTGCTTCTTTGGGGAAGTCACCGGTTGCCTTTTTTTCCCCTCATGATTACAACGAATGTAATAACGTTCTAGAACATGGGCACTTAGAGGCCTGTGACCTCAATACAGATAACTGTATTTTAATATAATTATAATTAATTATATTATTAATTATAATATTATTATAATTAATATAAATGACTTGCTTTGTAATCCTATTATTTATTTTACTGAATTCATTTAATGATTCTGAGGAGTTCATTTGGTTCTACCAGATTGAGAGCCAGAGGGATCCCGAACACACGAAAAGGTGAAGAACGCCCTTTGCCCCCATTTAGATGAATTCAGTATTCACTGTGCGAGGCAGCAAAGTACCATGGACAGGGGTCTGGGTTTAGGATCAGAACAACAGGGTTCTGGTCCCATCTCTTACTGCCTGTGTGACCTTGGGTAACCACCTGACTTCTTCAGGCCTCAGTTTCTTAATCTTTAAAATTGGAGTGTTTATCTAGATGGTCTCTAGGGCTCCTTCCAGGCCTTTATCTTTAATGGAATCTGAGGATGACATTAAGCCACTGATTGAGTTATTGTTCTGTATTGATGTATTTTTTCCAATTAAATTTCAGGGTAAGAAGCTGCCCTTCCACCTTGGGGAAGATGCAGAAGAAGGGGAAGTTTCGGACGAAGACAGCGCTGATGAAATTGAAGATGACTGCAAATTTAAGCTCCATTATGTAAGTTATGGACTCTTGATCATCTTTAAGGCCTCCTGGGAGGAGGGAGGGGCCAGCTGCTCTGATGTTGGGGTTCCCGCAATGTGGCTGATGAGCTGCTGCAGAAGAGATCTTGATCACATAATCAGAGACTTGCGGAGTTGGAAGGGACCTCGGTGGTCACTGGTCCCTCCTGACCTGCCTCCCTAGAACAGAATCCAGT
Organism: Sminthopsis crassicaudata; assembly: GCF_048593235.1. NCBI lineage: Eukaryota > Metazoa > Chordata > Mammalia > Dasyuromorphia > Dasyuridae > Sminthopsis > Sminthopsis crassicaudata. Next base: position 13,684,170 of record NC_133619.1, on the reverse strand, counting down.
CTCAAGCAGTTAGAATTTGAGCTGAGGCTCCCTTGGTCCTGGGCCAAGTTCACAAGTTGCGATTTCTCTCCCTGCCCTGCCACCTCCCCTTTCTACCATTGTACAAAGTAATCACAAGGAGACGGTGGCTTTTTACTTGGCTGGGGATATTCCCTCCTGGGATATCAGGGCCTGTGGTCAGGCAACTGAAAGGCTGTGGATCGGACTATCCCCATCAGGGTCTAATCAGTTGTAAGGTGCTGAGATTGCTTTCTGCAGTGTCATGTCTAAGGTAAGCAGTTGCTTAGCAAGTTGTTAACCAGATTGGAGTGTGGGAAAGGTATCGGTACTTGCTTGCTCCTTATTCTCCGAGTTCAGGAAAATTCTGATAGGGGAAAATGTAGGGCTAAGTGAGCCAGGATTCTCCAGTGGCTTTCTCCCTCTCTAATCTACTTTGAGGGAGGCATGCGATCATTTGGCTAAGACTAATACACACTCCCTGGGTGGCTAGATTTCCCAGTGATGGAGCGCGAGGCTTGGGGAGAGGAAGATTCATTTTCTTAAATTCAAGTCTGGCCTCAGTTACCAGCCTGGGCAAATCACGTAATTCTGTTTGCCTCAGCTTTCCCATCTGTAAAATGAGCCGGAGAAAGAAATGGCAAACCCCTCCAGATTCTTTGCCAAGAAAACCTCAAATGGAGTCATGAGGAATCAGACATGACTGAACAAAATGATTCTCGTAATCTTTAGAACCTTTTAAAGGTATTTTCAGTTCTGTAGAAGTCAGTCTTTTCAGGTGTTCTCTGGACCCGGCAGGAATACCATTTTTGTTCCCTTACTGACTACAAAGAATTGGGGAGATATTGAATATTCCTAATCCCTGCTGTTGCTCTGATTTTATATTTCAGGATCACAAAAAGTATTTACCGGTAAGTGTCGGTATGAAAGAGAACTAATAGGATGTGAGGTTAAAAAAACAAAACAAAAAGAAACTCAATATAGACTTTATTAAATGTAGAGCCAATCCATATAACATGAATATAGGCTATACTAAACATAGGAGCCAATCCACGCAGCCTATGACTTACTTCGGTGATAGTGTTTGGAAAACTCAGGTACCAAGTGGAACCATTGTTTTCCTCCTAATCTCATCAAGTGTCTGCTATTTGATAAGGAGATAATGTTATAGAAATTACACATTTAACTGATTTAAGTAAATGGAAATATAACCGAGTGCTAATGGTTTGGGAATTTTATTTGTTATATGTGTCTTAAAGACAGCCTGATGTAATAATAGAAGGTAGTATTTGAACCCAGGATAGAAGAGACGTTATTATTAACATTTGATCATTTTCTGTTGTGTTCGACTCTTTGTGACCCATTTGGGGTTTCCTTGGCATAGAAACTGGAATGATTTGCCATTTCCTTCTCAAGCTCATTTTACAGAGAAGAAAACTGAGGAAAATAGGGTGAAGTAACTTGCTCAGGGTCACTCAGTAAGAATCTGGGTCAGATTTGAATTCAGGAAGATGACTCTTTGATGGGTGCTTTATCCACTACAGTGCCATCTATCTGCAGGAAGACGTAAATTCGAATCACTATGTGATAACCTCTCAGGATTTTAGACAATTCCCCAGGACTCAAGACCGATCTTCTAAGATTTTAAGTTTCTATCCATTTCTAGAGGGAATTCCCAAAGTCAGGGGCTCCTTTTGCAAGAGTCCCCAAACCTCAGGAACTTTCCTTTCTACCTAAAATTTGTATCATTGGTTTTTGCTTTTGCATCATTTTCATATCCAAATATATCCTTTCCTCCCGACAACCCAATGATCTGATCTATCTTTCAGAAAAGAGATTAAGACAAAGGGGAAAAACCAGTTCAATAAAACTGACAGTGAAGACAGTATTCCACGTTGGTCTCCCCCCCTGCACTTCTGCAGTGAAGGTTCATTTTCTCTCCTTATGCACCAGAGTGGATCACTGTAACCGCTAAGGGCTCAGTTTTGCTTCATTATTCCCTGGACTATCTCTTATTACTTTCACCTAATAGTTACTTTGCTTTCTTTGCTACAGTTCTCGAAATAAAAGTAATTTAGGTTTTGCATTAGAAATGTCCAATCTCTGCTAAACATTGTCCCCCTGGGCTTGATCTCCTAAGCTCTTCGGTTTCTAGGTAGTTTCAACAAAGAAAGTAGTTCATCAACAAAGATGTAAAGTCTGAATTCTACCATAAAGCCCTAGCCGCTCTTTCCCCATTCCCCTGTCATGATTACAATGGCCCAGAGGGGGACAGTGGAAGGAGGGCTGGTTTTGGAACCAAAACAATTCCTAGCTCTTCCAAGGTCTTTGGGTTTCCAGAACCAACTAGCTCTCGAAAGGTTTCTTTTCTTTAGTGAGTGAACATAATTGATAATCCTGTACTCTCAGTGAGATCAAGTAATAGTTAACGGGGAAATTAATGTAAAAAATGCCCCCAAATGAGAATTTGTATGGAGTCTCCCATTAGGTCCCTTCTGGTGGTGGTCACCCTCTCCCCCTCTCCCCCACCCAGTCTGTTGATAGCAATCCGGATTCACTGTCGTTTCAGGACATATTCCCCAAATGACATAAAAATGCTTTCAAACCCTCTTCATTTCCAGTCCTTCCTCTTCATCTTGTATAAATGGCAAAGAAACTTCATTGTCAATTAAGACAGCAGTGCCTTTGTTGGTCTTTGGAAGAGGAAATACATAAAAAACCCAGATTCAAGTGGAATGCTAGGCGTATGTGTTGTTTTCTTTTAATTTTTAAGATCCTTTTCAAACTATTTGCCTGCCTTTGAGTTCTTCAGAGGGAGGCAGCTCTCTATATAAATCCAAGGTATTATATTGTAATCAGTCGGTTTTCACTTTTAGTGAAGGGACTTAAATGCTTTCGAAGGCTTTGCTCACATTTCAGCCTCCCTAAAACAAGTAGGAAATAAAAAATGAATGGCAGGGTTAGGGCTTTGAGTTTTGGACATAATATCCGACTCAATTTCCTCATCTGTAAAACCAAAGGTATTGGACTAGCTGGACACCCACACACACACACACACACACACACACACACACACACAATCTCTGAACTTTAAACCAAGCCTTGGCCATGATAGGTCTACAATTCTGTTCTAAAGAAGGAGGAGGAGGAGGCTTCTTTATCATGTAATAGAACGGGTCTTTTTCATTAATGGAGACTTTGATTCAGAGCTTTCCAGATTAATTAAGGCTGGTTGTGTTAATGGGGTCCTGCAGCAGATAATTATCTCTGTTTAGTGCTCGTGAATGCAGACACCCCCTCCCCTTCACCCCATCACTTCTCATAGATTGTGTTTCCGCACTAGCCCGAGCTTTTTGCTCACTGGCTTTCTCACTTGCATGTGTTATTGGTAATTAAAACAATACTTCAGAACAACAGCCTGCATCTCTCGGTGCTTTAGGGATATACAGCACTTTACATTCTGTAGCTCTGGGAGCTCCTCTTGATTCCCTCCCTCCCCACCTTGCATCTTATGTGACATTGGTTATTGTGGGCTGAGCCTTCCCCCACTCTGGAGACCCCTCGAGTCTCTCTCACAGGGATGGGAACTGGAGGAGCAAACGTGAGCTCCCTCATCTCAGCTACTTGCAGGCAGGCCTGTGTCCCCCCCAGGGGAGGCGAGAGCTCTGGGCCCGGAGGTTTGGGCTTTAAAAAAATCACAAACATATGGATAGAATTGTTTTCAGTTTTCGTCTGGATGCTTGTCATTTATAGCTTAGACCTAGGAGCAGTGTCTGGCTCACAACGGCAGAAGCACGAGGTCAGCTCAGGGTGTTCAGTGACCCAAGAAGTTATATAAGTCACAGGCCCAGGAGCAGCGTGGCTCTCACTGCAGGAGAACAGAATGGAAACAGCAAAACAGGCGAGACTGTTCCTGCTCGTGTCAATGAGCCTCGCAGACCTTTCCAAGTCAAATTCTAGTATTTCTATTCTGGAGATTCTCTCAGTGGAGCTCAATTCATTCATTAATCCTTTCCTTCCTTCCTTCCTTCCTCCCTCCCTCCCTCCCTCCCTCCCTCCCTCCCTCCCTCCCTCCCTCCCTCCCTCCCTCCCTCCCTCCCTTCCTTCCTTCCTTCCTTCCTTCCTTCCTTCCTTCCTTCCTTCCTTCCTTCCTTCCTTCCTTCCTTCCTTCCTTCCTTCCTTCCTTCCTTCCTTCCTTCCTTCCTTCCTTCCTCCCTCCCTCCGTCCCTCCCTCCCTCCGTCCCTCCCTCCCTCCCTCCTTTCCTCCCTCCCTCTCTGTGCTTCACCTTATGTGTATACCATTGACTATAACATCTCATCCCTTGCATTCAACTTAATCTTAGCAAATATTGTTGCGTGCTGTAACCCTTATTCAGTTAGAATCAGCCTGGAAGATTATGTTAGTTTGGGACCATTTTTATTGTAAAATCTTGGACTCAATGTATTGGTTTGTTTTGGTTGATAATGCTCACAAGGGAGGGTTCTCATGTGTTCAGGAAGTCATTGGGAAATGACAGTGATGTAAAAGCATCATTGAACACATTTTTTTTTTAAGTTTATAAAAAGAAAACCTTGCGCTCTTGTGTAAAAAACCCCATTTTTGCCTGCATCCCTTGTCCTTCTGTCCTTCACACCTCATCAGACTGGAGCCCCCACCTGCCCCCACCCTCAGCCTTCTCTGCCCCTCTCCCTGAGCAGCTGACACAGGTAAGAAAGAAAGGCTGCAGCTGTGCCATTTGGCTTCCCTACCAATCCACGTTGTCCAAGGGTCCTCCCCTGCACACAGCAAGTTTTATGCTTCCCCCGTTGCCAATCACACTTGCTGCTGAACCTTCATCTGGAAACCTCTAACAAGATGTCCGGTTGTTCAGCAGGGAGGCTGAGATTAGATTCACTTCTTGCAAAGGCTCCCTGAAATTTCTTCTCAGGCAGATAGGGACTATAGAAGGCCATCTTATAACGGCTGCTCAAGTGGCTGTCCCAGAGTCGAGTGCTTTTCCTTAGCTCTTACTGCCCAGGAACAAAAGAGCAAGAAATAGATATCTGGGCTTCTAGATGCGTTTTAGCCACATAACTGGTCATCCATCTCTCAATCAGGCAAACAAAAGGCTGGCTAACTTTTTCTCTAGTTACCATTTTGAGTTCTAGGATAGAATAATAATAAAACATTGTTAAAATTAAAACAGAGAGCTATTCATTGTTCGGTCTTCCTTGGTGTGATTTTCTTGTTACATAAACCACATGAAATTAGAAGGTTCATTGGACAGGGAATGCAATTTCTTCAACGAGCTCCAGAATTTGGAAAATGTGAAGTGAATAATGATGGTCCTTTGTGTTTTAAAAGTGTTAATTATTTAATAGAGTGTTCCTCCATGGCAGCTCTCTATTTTCATTCTCCTTGTGTCGCCAGTGAAAGGCGCTGGGATTTGATGATCATCATCGTCCCTCTCCCCCTACCTCTCCTTGTGTTATCTGGAATCTTCCCAGGACGTTCCCATGGTGGAGGGCATCGAGAACCGAGAATTCTTTTCCCAGCTGCACTCCTGACCTGGATCTCGGTTTCCACATGTAGAAAAGGAGAAATATCCCTGACATGTATGTCACGTAGATTGTGATAGCCATAATTAAATTATGGCAGCATGATGAAGAGAAAAACTTGAAGTGTTTTGAGTTTTTGGTGATGAACATAAATTATTCATCATTCTGTGTCATAAAACAATCTCTGCCTATTCAGATCCCCCTCTCCATCTAATCTGTTTCCAAGCCCCATTGATTTTTTCTTTGCTCACTCTTTCTTTTTTTATTGCCATAACCTCATTTATTAAAATTTAACAATTTAAGAAGCACTAATATGTGCAGATTCCTGTTTTAGTGAAGTGCCCAATGGCCTCAGACCTGGCCTTTGTGGTAGCTTCTTCCCTGGCCCCCTGCCTGCAGTCTCTTGCCCGGAGTCCCCACTCTCAGCGGATCTCCAGGGTACTCCCCGTTGTTGTTCAGTCATTGCTGCCTCTTCATGACCCCATTTGGGTTTCCTTGGCAAAGATTCTGGACTGGTTTGCCATTTCCTTCTGCAGTTTATTTTACAGATGAGGAAACTGAGACAGAGATAAGTGTCTTGTCCAGGGTCACACTGTTCATAAGGATCTGAGGTCAGATTCAAACTCAGGAAGATGAGTTTTCCTGACTCTGGGACTGGCACTTTGCTACCCCACCTCACTGCCCCCAAATCTCCCCAAAATACTGATTACTCTGATTATATTTCAAGAGAGCTTCCTATCAAGACCATGTCAGCCCTCCAGACTAGCTGGACTGGCCCTTTTACTACTTCTTTGCATTTTCCCACCTCCACATCTTTGCTCGTGCTGTGCATTCTCTTTGGATTGCCTTCCTCCCTGTCCTGACTGATCTCTGCCTGCTTAAGCCGAGTCCTGCTTATCCTTCGAGACTCATTGCAGATGTCACTTTCTCCACGAAATCCTCCCTGCTCCTCCCAGCAAAAGGAGAACATGCTTTTCAATCGGTAGCCCATCGAGCCGCTCAGCGCTTGCCCAGCCTATTGGACCCTCAGGGGTTTTCTCTCTCCCCGGGTCTCCGTTACTACTATCCTTCCTCCAAAATATTAAAACACAAACTTGAAGTTCTATAATGAGACTAATCTGCCACGCCTTGTCCAGGCGCCGGCCAGGAAGTCGCTCATTCTGTTGCTCTTCCCTGAATCTTTTCAGAATAACGGGACGACTGATCACCAAGTGGAATCTTTCATAAGGAAAAAGCTGGAGTCACTGTTGAAAGAATCTCAGATCCGGGACAAGGAAGAACCCGACAGTTTCACCGTCCGAGCTCTGTTGAAGGCCACGCACGAAGGCTTAAATGTGCACCTGAAGCAGGTAGGGGATATTCCTTCTGGGTTCGATGGCTTCTCGAGAGAGGAGAGACAGAGAGAGCCAGGAAGTGGGAATGGAGCAGAGTCAGCCTTAGCATCCAAGGTCACCGATCATCAATGGTGGACGGGAAACTAGAGCTTCTCGTGCTGATGAGACGAGGAAACTGAGTCGGGGATTGTGGTGGTGGTCTTAAGTTAGAGACGGTATTGGAAGCCAGAACTCTTGCCCATTGTACCACACGGTTTGTGAAAAGAAAGGAAAAAAGACAAACAAACTTGCTAGCATGAAGAATGGGCTTTCTGCAGAATGTTTGAATGTTCCCCGGAGTCCTTCCAAATAAGGCTGTTCGACCGTTCGTTGGGGATGGGGTGCAAGGGATCCCTGGACTGGGGACATCCAGTGTGGGCTGGGCTAGGCGGGAAAGGTTTCAGGCAGAAGGTAGGGCCCAAGGAAGGTCAGGTGTTAGGTCCCTGAAGGAGAAGGAGAACCTTCCCTCTGGGAGAAGCTAGGAACAAAGGCCCAAAGGTGGGAGTCATGCTGCCAGCTCTGGGAGACGATGGGAGCTCGGCTGGCTGGCCCGGAGCGCTCATGAAGGGACGTGACCGTGCAAACGAAGGCCAAGGGGGTTTCTGGGGCCTGCTGTGGATACCTGACCTCACTCCACGGCGATGAGGAACCTTTGAAGGCACAAGAAGGGTTTGAGATGATGTGAAGAGAAAAGGGAAGGGGTCGCAGACTGGAGACCCAGAAGTTACCGTAAGGGTCCAGTTCAGACATGAGGAAGGGTAGGCTGGGGCAGGATAGAAAGTGAGCAGGGAGGCAGGAGAGTTTGTGGAGGAAGAGTTCCGAGGGGGGGACACTAGGATTTCCCGGGGCGGGGGAGATTCTGGAAAACTAAAGAGGGAAAATGCCTTTCTTGGTTTGTAAAGCGGATCTGAAAACATGTTCACGGGTCTTTCTATTTTCTCAGAATCCAGATGTGAAAGAAAGTGGAAGGAAGTCTCACGGACGGTCCCTAATGAGTAATTTTGGGAAACACAAGGTATGAAAAACGTATTGTTGGTGTGTGTGTCGGCAACTTAACTCTAATTAATCTGAATGGTTACTTCAAACCCCATCTCTGATCCTGTAGTCAGGGTGGCCTAGTGGGCAGCACACTGACCCAGTATCAGAACAAGGGGCGCCCCTAATCTATGTGTCTGTATGAGTTATCCCAGTTCCCTGGCCTTGATTTCGCCCCCAGCACCAGTGTAAGAGTGGCTAGCATTTATATAGCACCTTCAGAGTCACAAAGTATTTTTAAAATATTAACTTTATTATTATTACTATTATTATATATAACAACAATTAATATTAATTATTAACAATATTATTAAAATATTAGTTTTATTCTCACAACTTTGAGAAGTAGGTGCTGCTATTATCCCCTTTGTGCAGGTGGAGAAACTGAGTCAGTGACCTGTCCAGGGTCACCCAGCTAGTAAGTATCTAAGGCCAGACTTGGACTCGGGTCTTTCAGCCTTCGCTCCCACTTGTATCAGGGCGGGGAGCTGGGTCATTATGGGATCCAAGCTCTCCCCCAAGACTGGTTTCTAGATGCAATGCTTGGGGCCCCAAGTGTATTAGGACCAATTTTAAGCAAAAACCAGCAAAATTTACTGCATCCAGATGTCTCTTTGGTCCTTGGTGATTGATTGAGTTATTTTTTATTTTTATTTTTTCCCCGAGGCTGGGGTTAAGTGACTTGCCCAGGGTCACACAGCCAGGAAGTGTTAAATGTCTGAGACCAGATTTGAACTCGGGTCCTCCTGACTTCAGAGCTGGTGTGATTGAGTTATTAAAAATACATGCGGACCCCTAAACCATCTGGCCCAGTGAGATTCTGTACAAAATACAAATCCCGGGATTCCTCTAACCACGTAGGCTCCTTCATCAATCCACCTTTAGAGAAGACCTACTGTGTGCCAGGGAGTGGGGAAAGCTAAAGAGAGAGAGACCTGCCCTGGACCAGCTTACATCCTAACAATAGCGTGTCCGCAACTAAGCCCATGCAAGGGATACAACAGGGACTGGGCTTGATTTCATTGCTAAGGAGCGCCTTCCCGGTACGGAAACGGCCTTTGCTGATGGAGATTGGCACCTCCTCTGCGGATTAAAGTCCTGGAACACTGAGAAGATAAGTGGCCTGCCCAGGATGTGTCTCCCAGCTTGTCCCTCACCACTGTGCCACCCGCCTCTCAGCAGACATGCAAGCAGAGGTGGCCCCGGAGCGGAGTTCTTAAATACTTAGGAAGTTCTAGGTAGCGGTCCAGCCTTTTGATGTCAGAAATGACAATGTCTTCTTAGGATCATTTTAAGCCATTTGTCCCAGCCCCACAAGCTCCTGGGACAGGGGCTGATGAATGCTATCGAATTCTTGCTCACTGCCACCCGGAGGCAAGGGAATAAGACATTGTGGCTGAAAAGTCACTCGGATACTGTCTGTGTTACTAAAAATATACGTTGCCATTCACGGACTGAAGTGTGCCGGATTCTTCCACCCTTCTGTACGACTGGGGGGACCCGGTCAGCACTATTGGGGCAGAGAGTTAGGAGGCACGTGGATCGAGATCTAGACTTGTAGCCAAGTCAGAAGGTGGATTTTACCATCTGGGCAAGTCCCTTAATTTCTCGAGCACGGGTCAGCTTTCCCATCTATAAACTGAGAGGGGTAGATGAAACCGCTCCTTCCAAGGCAATCCTAAGAAATTAAATAATTATTTAATTAGAATTAATTTATATATATATATATATATATGTTATATTATACATAACATAATAACAATAATAAATATAATTATAATTAATAATTCTTCATGCTCCTTCCAAGGCAATCCTAATAAATTAAATAATTATTTAATTAGAATTAATTATATATATATAAACTATATATATGTTATATTATATATAACATAATAATAATAATAAATATAATTATAATTAATAATAATAATTAAATAAATAAACTTTGAGTAGAAAACGCCTTCCACATCCAGAAAAAGCACTATGGAGATGGAATGTAAATTAATACACTTCCTTTTTTGGTTTTCCCCTTTTGTTCTAATTTTTCTCTCCCAACACAATTCATAAATAAACATGTATTTTTAAAAATAATAAATCAAAATAATTTGAGAAATGAGATGAAATAACCTCTAAGGTCTCTTAGAGCTCTCAAGCGGTGATTTTTTTTCTGTTGACAGATACAATGCCTTAAGTAGAATTCTGTAAAAACAAAACAAAACGATCAGAAAAAAGCCCAGGCTTCTCTCACCCCATCCGTCCCCAAACTCGACTGGGCCTTTTGATAGCTACTGGCTGAAGAAATCCATCATGCTGGGAGGCGTAAACACAGGAAGCTGCGCCCTGGGCCCAGTGGAGGCGGGCCTGCTAGGACCACATTTCAGTGACTCATGTCTTTAGGCAGTGACCATACAAGAACCCAACAGCAGATCTTGGATAAAAATGTGAATTAGTCTCATTTCCACTCATCCCTCCCCTTCCATTCTTCCTTGTTCAATCAGAAATTCATGGCTGACATTTTGGAAATGTAACATTTTTTTTAAAAATCCCCCCAAATTAAAGGACTTCTCCGGGAAGCCCAGTCTCCTTATACTCAATTGTCTACTTTTTCCTAATTTATTTACGAAGATGAACTGGCTTTCCATTTCACCGGCTGCAACCCCAGGATTTCCGTGAGCCCTTTTCATTTTGCATGAGGGAATATTGAATCTGGATGCCACCCTCCTGAAGGGGGATGGCAATGGAAATAACGGAGCGAGAAGACCCTCCTGCCTCGTCATCACCTCTAATTATTTGCTTCATGGGACGCTGAAGAATCTTAGTTTAATTACTATCCTCACCATCCTGATTAAAAGGCCGTTTGGGGGGGTAGCTTTGATGAATATAAAACTGAAATTTTTCCTTTTTGCAGGCGTGTGAGTAACTGAGGGCTTAGAAGAGGAGTCGCTTTGGATTAATAATAATATTTCTGTCCCACTGGTACCACCTACATTCTGTTTTTTCATTAAATCAGGTGCTCGGTTATTTGTGCCACAGAACCCGGTTTATGGCAGAAAATGGAGGAACTTATTCATTCCAATTGCAGTGGGATTAGGAGAGGAGAGTTTTCATTTCTTTTGTTTTTCTTGAGATAAATGACGCTCAGTGTGGAGTTTTTGGTGTTCAGAATTATCTGAGTGTCAGCGACCCCGATTTGGGGTTTTCTTGATAAAGATACTGGAGGGGTTGGCCATTTTCTTCTCCAGCTCATTTTACAGATAAGGAAACTGAGGCAAATGGGAAGAAGTGACTCACCAGGGTCATGTAGCTAGTGAGTCTGAGACTGGATTTGAACTCAGGTTTTCCTGGCTTCAGCCCTGTTCTCTGTCCACTGCACTGCCCAGCTGACCCCAGTGTTAGCTCCCTTTGTCGAGCATTATTTCTAGTCGCTGTTCTCATGTACACGAGGTACATCATCTTCCCGGCTTCTGCTGCCTCGGGGGCTCTCCCTCTCTCCTTGCTTTGGCTGAGTAAGGTTCCCATCTCCCTTACCTCCCACAGCATCTAGTTTTCTTTGATTTTTCGGATCATGGGCTCATAGATTTAGACGAGACCTCAGAAAGCACTAGAAGCTAGAGAATAAGCATTTATTAAGCACCTACTGTGGTTTAGGCACTGAGCTAAGTATTTTACAAAGATTTACATAACAATGTTGGGAATTAGAAGTTGTTATTATGGCTTTTTATTATTGAAGAAACTGAGACTGCTTAAATGAGTTGCATTGCCCTTACAATCAGGGGCAAGATTGGAAATCAGGTTGCTCTGACTCTACCCACTGTACCACCCACCCGCCCTAGTATCTATAGCCAAGTTTCTTTTTTTTTTTTTCTCCTAAGGCTGGAGTTAAGTGACTTGCCCAGGGTCACACAGCTAGGAAGTGTTAAGTGTCTGAGACCAGATTTGAACTCGGGTCCTCCTGAATTCAGGGCCAGTGCTCTATCCACTGCGCCACCTGGCTGCCCCCGATAGCCAAGTTTCAAATTTTGGTCCTCCAAATCCAAACATAACATTTTCCCTCTGGAATCTTCTTGGGGAAGATTATTCAGTCAATCAATCAACCGTAAATATTTATCAAGTGCCTACTGTGTGCCAGGCACTGGAGATACAAACTCCTAAAGAGCTGACATTCTGGGGCAGCTAGATGGCACAGTGGATAGAGTGCCAGCCCTGAAGTTAGGAGGAGCTGAGTTCAAATCCGACCTCAGACACTTAGCACTTCCTAGCTGTGTGATCCTGGGCAAGTCACTTAATCCCAACTGTCTCAGGGGAAAAAAAAGCTTACATTTTAAATCTCACACCTCAGCTACCTCCAGCTACAGGGCTGTTATATCAAAAGATGCCTGGTTGACACGGGAGCTCTCCAATGTACCATCTCCAGGTGCCTTCCTGGGATTAGAAAGAAAAACAAAATCAGAAGGGCAATTGACGTTCAATTTAGTCCAACATTTAAAATGTTAAATTTAATTCTTTGTTAAAGAATAATTTTTAGGGGGTGTCAATTACAATGAAGGATAAAGGGAAGGACTTTCCATCCAGACCATCTCTCATTTCATTTTTTAATCTCCCTCCATTTGTTAGAGGTGCACAGAAGGATGGGCTTATTGACAAGTCTTTTGTCATTTCTCCAACAGAAAACAACAAAGAGCAGATCCAAGTCTAATAGCACCGATGACGATGAGGAAGGACAGCATAATTCTTCTGGAAAGGAAGGTGGCCAGCTCTGCAGGTCAGGGACGCCGCCAGCATCCTAAGTTCATGCTGTTGTCGCTGTCACATCTCTGTGGTCTCCTAGTCCTTATCTGTGTTCCGTTGTAATGTCCTGGAGAGCCCAAATCAACAAATTGTTGTGGGTCGCCCAAAGTGTACAAAGTAGCTCTCTTGGATGTAGAGAAGGATGACATTTTCCCTGCCCTCAAGGGCTTTGCAATCTAGTGAAACCCAAGGTATAAATTTTAAGCGACCATATAATGATTCTGGCCAAATAAGTCATGTGATTCTAGGAGTTGATGAGAGGTAGAAAGGGTTGAAGGCTGCAGCAGTGTGTGAAGTCTTCCTGGAGGGGGGAGTCTTGGACCCTGACTTGGATCTGGAAGAATGATGAAAAGAAAGGAAGTGAATCCAGTTAGAGCAGAGATTCGGAGCCTCAGTTTGGAGCCTATAAACTTGTGTTTATATAGACATTGAATAACTCTTCAGTTTCCTTTATAATCGTTCATATTTTATTCTATTTATTTAAACACTTTAGTCTGAAAAGGTGTTCGTAGACCTCACCAGTTTGCCAGGGGGTCCATGACCCACAAAGGTTAAAAACCCCTGAGTAAGAAGAAGCAAAGATTAGCAAAGTAAAGGTGTTGATTGGTGAGTGGACAAGCCTGTTGGTAAAAGATAGGAGGATAGCCACGCTATCCTTGGCTGCTTCATAGCTCCTGATGATGAATTAGTCAAGAAGCAGCAAGTAAGCACCTACTGTGTGTGCTGGGTATGGTGCTCAGTGCTGACACAAAGACAAAGAGTGAAACAATCTTTACTCCATCTTCTGCTCACATAGGAGCATTCCCAAGAATGGCTGGACTGATAAAAAGTATGATACGTTAAAATCCGATTGGATGGATGGGATGTGGTCCTTTCCATCGGGCTAGGAAAAATACAGATTATAATTACTAAAAACTTAGTATAGAACAAGGAATAGAACGAACTGTGGGGAAACATGCTAGCAACTGTCTTTGGAGGTTGGGAGGCAATAAATGATGAAATATTCCATGGGGCTTCAGTAAGAATTTTCTAAGAAATAGTCTTTGTATGTAGCAACTCATACACTTTGTAGCATCCATTGTTTGTGTTGTTTTCAGGCTTGGTCGCAGAAGGAAAACCATGAAGCTGTGCCGGGATCTCTCGGATCTAGTTATCTATACCAACTCTGTGGCAGCCCAAGACATAGTGGATGACGGTAAGACGAGGCATAAGGCTTGTGTTTTTCTGATATAATCAAGATCAACCAACCAGTCAGTCAACAAGCATTTATTTGGTGCGTTCCACGCACCCGGCTGGCGCTGTGTTGGAGATAAAGACTTAGGAGTTCATATTTTAACAGGGAGACAACACTATCACTAACACTGAAATACTCTTTTGAATTCCCCTTCTGGTGCTATACCAGATGCCTGGGTTCCTGAAGGCTATCCCAGCAGAGCACCGTCTCTGGAAGCTTTAACTGAGCTGGAATGCCCTGGAACGTGAGCCCAGTGAAGGACCAGTCTGAGCACTCTAGCCTAGTCCCGGTAGTCCATTGTCGAGTTGTGATGGACAGAAAATGGAGAGTATTTTTGTGCACAGAAACTCTTCAAGACCTTTGAATTCAATTGAAGACTTAATAGAGTCATGCAAGGAGTATTCCCGACATTTAAAACTAACCGAGCCTTAAAATATTGACTGATTTTGAAATGCATTTAGGGTCTTTTTCAAACAAAGGCAGTCTGGGAAGTCAAACTGCCTTTGTGTTTTATAGGCCCAACGAGGAAAGCGGATTGACTCTGAGGCGGCGTTCAGCAGAGATCAATAGCTCAGTAGATATGGCTGCCAACTGAATGAGTAGGGAGTCAGAGCGAGTTCAGGCAGGGGATTAAGTTGTGAATTGCTCTTTTATTATTAGGGAGATAATAGAAATTAGGGCAACTCTAGAATCAGGTGCAGCAAATGATTTTCTCCAAGCACCAGTTCCTGGAATACGGTACAAATGCTATTCGGTAAAAGCCGTGCTTTTCTCTAATGGATTTTTGCTAATCAGAGGAAGGATGGTCACAGAGGATTAATCCAAATTAACATGAACAAGAGCAGCTGCTGCATCAAAGCGACATGTCCATGAGTTCTTTCCTTAATCTTGACTTTGAGAGAACTCATCTCGAAGATTGGCAGTTCATCCCAAGTAGGAATGTTTTTAGCTACTGAATTTGCCTCTCAGGATGCTGGGGAACAATAGAGGCAGAATATACCTCAGAAGTCGTACAAGCTCCTTATAGATGTGGAAGCTGGCAAAGTCACGATCCCATGATCGTCTGGGCAATAAACAAGGGGTTTCAAATGAACCAATATTTTAGGAAGAAATGGGTGTGCTGAAAAGCCTGGCCCATAAAGGAGAGCCAGAATGGTGATTCTTGAGTTATTTCTAACTGGAAGGAGACCTAGAGAAGAAAAAATATTGGGGTGGGTGAGATGATAGTGATATTTAAATATTTGAAGAGCTTGGCCACCCTATTAATTTCCCTCCTCTTTATGGCTCTAGTACCGGGCATAAGACGTATATGTCACATAAATTAAACATTCTTTTGTTCTTGAGAGTATATATAACTTCTTACTCTCATCCTTGAGGAGCCCGGTCAGGCCTGGTCCAGTCCTGGGCCTGCTGACTCCTGATAGCCTCGATGGACCCTGTGGGTCGGAAAAAACTCAGCTTTTCTCTGGCTAGCTCTGCCTGTCCTAGAACCTCACCCGGAAGTACAATCTCTCTCTTCCTTTTCATGTAAACACTGCTGCGTGCTAAGCTGGGGTTTTTTATTAGAGCTGCCTTCACTGATTCCTTCTTTTCTCCCTTAGACTGGCATATTATTGTTTAGGTTTGTTTGATCCTACAAAGCAGACCAGTACTTATATATGTATATATATGTGTGTGTGTGTGTGTGTGTGTGTGTGCGTGAGTATATTTCAGTCATTTTCCAGCCTTGTCCACCCTGTTTGGGTTTTCCTGAAAAGATTCTGGAGCAGTTTTCCGTTTCCTTCTCCAGCTCATTTTACAAATGAGGACACTGAGGGAAACAGGTAGAGTGACTAGCTCAGGGTCACAATTTAGTAAGTGTCTGAGGCTGCATTTGAACTCGGTCTCTCTGACTCCAAGTCCAGCCCTCTATCCACTGAGATAGGTAGCCTTCCGAGGTATCTTCCAAGTCTAGCTTCCACCCTTGTATTCATCGTCAGATGAAAAGTCCTTTCCTACCACATGGGAAGGGGAGCTCTTTCCTTACCGCCCCACCCCTTCAGCCATATTTTTTAGGATTTTTTAGGATTTATTCTTTTGCTATTGATTTCTTTTTCTTTTTATTGTGATGAAATTGTGACAACTTACAAGAGAACAATACCATCTAATACGGCATCATCCTCCCCAAACAAGGCCATGAACTATCCTAATGTACTGAAGAGTATTTGTGTCTGTCTGGAAATATCATTTCTATTAAGTGCTGTAGGAAACCTAATCCTATTAGCTCTAATGGAAACTAATGCTGGGCAGTGCCCGGCTTTTGAACTTCAAGTGTTTTTATCGCACAAGAAAATGAGCAAGAGATAATTGAAATGGGATTTTTTCTTTTCTATACAAATGGGGCTCGGCTCTCCTGGTAGCCTAATTCATATGGGGCTTGGGTGGCTTTTGGAAAGTCATTCAAACAGCAGTTTTGTGTATGAGTGAATTTCTCTAAGAAGGCAGAGCTATATGATCACTTAGAAATCCTCCCTTAGAGAGAGACGGACAATCACCTAAAATCCACCTCCGTTTGGCTCCTCAGGGGTTATGTAGATGTGAGCCCAGAGGCTTCATAATCCTCCTCTGAATATTGGGAGGTCTGGTGATTCTTCGGTGGGTTCAAGGTCTGTAAGATATGCTTCAAAAACATAGAAGAGCAGAAATGTACTCACTACTTACTCCTTACTCCTAAAGGCCTCAGTGGATATGGTGCTCCCCATACTGCTTCCTGGGAAGACCATCGGCTAAAGTTGTAACCCACCGATCAAATGTACAACTGTGTCACCCACTGACAAATTGTGTTGTATTAAAGTCACCATGAAAAAAAGAGATTAAATCATTTCTAACTTCAAGGAACTTATGGGTGCTACTGGCCAGGAAGTAATAAGTACACAGATCTGTAAATATAAAATGTGTGCAAAGTAAACAGTGTGTGTGTGTGTGTGTGTGTGTGTGTGTGTGTGCGTGTGTGTGCGTGTGTGTGTGTGTGCGTGCGTGTGTGTGCGTGTGCATGCGTGTGTGTGTGCGTGTGTGTGTGCGTGTGTGTGCGTGTGTGTGCGTGTGTGTGTGTGTGCGTGCGTGTGTGTGTGCGTGTGTGTGCGTGTGTGTGCGTGTGTGTGCGTGTGTGTGTGTGTGCGTGCGTGTGTGTGTGCGTGTGCATGCGTGTGTGTGTGCGTGTGTGTGTGCGTGTGTGTGCGTGTGTGTGCGTGTGTGTGCGTGTGTGTGTGCGTGCGTGTGTGTGTGCGTGTGTGTGCGTGTGTGTGCGTGTGTGTGCGTGTGTGTGCGTGTGTGTGTGTGTGCGTGTGTGTGCATACACAGAATACTTTTAAAGGGGATGAGAAAGTGGCCACCATCAGAAATCAGAAATGATCTTATGTGACTCTTCAGCTCAGCCTTGAAGGGAACTGAGGATTCACACATGGAGGTGGAAACATACCAGGCATAGGGGAAAGCCTGTACAAAGGCCTGGAGGTAGGAGATGAGCCATAGTGTCTCAGAAAAAAGTGTTTTACTGTAGTAGAGGGAATATCCATCCTGATAAAGTAACAGATATTTGTAACTCTGAAGTCAGATGTAAATCTTAAAATGTTCACTTCTAAATGCTATCATTCCTCCTCTTGACTATTTCCTTTTCCTTAAAACAAACAGGGACAACAGGAAACGTGTTATCCTTCAGTGAAACAAGAGCCCATCAGGTGGTTCAGCAAAAGTCAGAGCAGTTCATGATTTATAACCAAAAACAGCTGACGAGGATCTACCCCTCCGCCTACAGGATTGACTCCAGCAACTTCAACCCCCTGCCATATTGGAACGCCGGCTGTCAGCTAGGTGGGTGCTTCCTTTCCCCTGGAGCGATGCTGCTCCAGCTGCTCACTCATCTCAGCCTCTTCTCTAATTCCTCACCTCTCACACCATACAGTGGCTCTGAACTACCAGTCTGAAGGGCGCATGATGCAGCTGAATCGAGCCAAATTCAAGATGAATGGCAACTGTGGCTACGTCCTCAAACCGCAGCAGATGTGTAAAGGTTTGTCTCTTTCCCGTAAGATTCCATGTATTAATTCACTAAGCATACGACGTCCGCACCAGGCCCGCGAGATACAGAGGCAGAGATGAATCAGTCTTTTGAAAGAACTATTGGACAGTAGGAGATAAGGTTAGAGCAAAGATATTAAGCAATGGGCCGCGGGTTCCCCAAGGGATGTATTTCAAGTGAGGAGGAAGGAGCAATGAACTTGGAGGAGAAAAAGTTATATTTTTATTTTCACTTATCTTTGTTATTTTGTATTTTATTCTATGCATTTAAAAAGGTGATTCACCAGACTGAAAAAGGGGTCCAGCACATAAAAATCCACGGAGTCCCTTGTACGAGAGGTGGTGACTCTTGTGACAATTACCTAGCATTAGTTTAATATAAGGGAACGTTTGATGTGATAGATGATGACTATAGCTTATAACGAGTGGCCCCAAGTCTGAAGAGGCAGTATCTTGGCCCGACCTTTAGCAGTATTGGGAAATTGCCACTTTGAGCCTGACTTCTCCCTTGGGAACTGGAGAATTACTATGAAACTGTCATTGGAGTTCTAAAAAATGGAAAGAAGGTCAGGATCTTGGCGAGCCAGTCTAGCCCTGCCGATTCCAGTATTTGGAAGTCCTTATAAAAATGAGAAATATGTTGTGGATAGACTCCCAACTTATCAAATTGGTATTTGGATCCTGACTCGTTTCAATTCCCTTGATTGTTTCCAGATCAGATTTATGTTGGTATAATGAAACAACTTTGAAAATGATTTTTGTTTATTCCTATTATATCTAGGTTAGAAAAAAGTGACTGTTTTCTTGATTTCCAAAATCTCTTCCCTCACTTGGTTCAATGCTTTCAATTCTAAAATTCAATCTATCTTTTTTTTTCCTTGCAAATGTTTATAGTTGCATTTTTGGTGGTTAAATTGAGAAGGCAGATTTAGAATAAATCCATCGTCCTGCCCTTTGGGCACTTAGTTTAATAGGAAAAAAAATCCTAAGGGCATGCAAGTCCAGCTGGCACAGGCTGCCCACAAAAGCAAGCCTGAAAAATAGTTCCATGATAATGACTCTGAAAGAACTAACAGTGGGACACCTCAACGTGTCATCTGCTGCCTCTGAACTGCTGCAGGACATGGGCGCTCTGCACTGGCTAACATTCCTACCACACTAACTTGCGTTTTTCAAATTTCCTTCGCATAAATACATAGGTACATTCAACCCTTTCTGTGGCGATCCGCTGCCCGCCTATCCTAAAAAACAACTCATTCTGAAAGTGATTAGTGGCCAGCAGCTCCCGAAACCACCAGACTCCATGCTGGGAGACCGTGGGGAGGTAAAGTATACGCGACTGAGCTCCTGCTCAAAATGACTATTTTTATTGAATTTAAATTACATTGAAATTATCCCTGTATATTTAAAGACTTCTCGATTTGGGATGATGCTTAGTAAACAAGCATCTGTTGAGTATTTGCCATGTACCGAGCATCATTTGAGATGCTAGAAATACAAAGCAAATGGTTCCTGCCTTCAAGGAGCTTACATTCTAGGGAGGTATGACTTGAACATAAATGGGTATAGAGCAGAAACTTACAGGGTGGATGGAAGGTAATCTGAGAGGGGAGGGCATTAGCAGGCGGGAGCACAAAACAATTCAGTATGAATCCAAAACAGTTTTGGTACGGATTTAAATATTGCATAAAAAGAAGAATTTTAGGGTCTCACATGATGAATTTTGTAGAGCTTGAGACCAAATCAAATTCAACCAAAAAAACTCTTCTATAGGCTAGCTGCTGTGATAAATGTCTAAGCTTAATTAGTATAGGGATTTAACATTGTGATTATTTTAAATATTGATGTAAATATACACAGGTACTTTATATATATTGTATATTTACATCTACATTTATACATCTTTATATATATTGTATATTGTACATCTACATATAGTGTATATTTACATCTACATTTATATATATATATATAAAGTGACAAATGTGCATGCAAATAGACACAGGATACATATTATATGTATGTATGTATGTATGTGTGTGTATATATATGTATGTATGTATGTATCGATGTATACCTACATAGAAATGTAAAGAGAAAGAAGGAGGAAGGCAAGGAAAGGAAAAGAGAATGAGGATGTTGCTTGGGCCCTCTGGAGAGATTTCCTTATAGAAGGACATGGATAAGATTTATGCAGAATGAAAAGGAATGGGTGAATTATGTTTATCACCGGAGAGAGCACACACAGCGGTTCCTTAACTTCCATGGGCTGCAGTTTCCTTATCTGCAAAATTGAGGGAATAGGACTAAATGATCTGTAAAATCCCTTTGAGTTCTAGAACTGTGAGCCATTAAAGTATAATTTTGCACATATATAATTAGGAAAGTGCTGAGTATAACTTGCCATTTTGCTGGACCGTACATCGTGTACATAGCTGACCTGGCTTTTCAAGGACATTCGTGGAGATTTGATGTTTGTTTGACAGACATTATTAAAATGAGTCATGGAAGACTTTTCCTATTCCCCTTTTCATTCTACTTTTCCCCTTTCTCTATGCATTAAGCTTTTTGTTTGTTTGTTTTCTGTGTTTATTCTCTTTTCTTCTATTCGAACACTCCAATATCTGGTGTTTAGGGCTTAGGGCAGAGAACCTCCCACGTTGACAGCAAAGCGATGAAATCATTAGCCACTTCACTTCTGTGATGTCATAGAGATCTGCCACTGATGTATTTGTGAGTGTGTGAATAGGAATGTCTGCATCTTGCTAAAATAAATGGGAAGAAACTTAGGTGATAAAACTACTATTTGTGTTCATCTTTTTTAGAAACCGAGTCTCGAACTGAAAGGGAATGCAGCCACCAGCCCATTTACAGCTTCCCCCTTATACCTTGTAACCCTCATCCTTGGACATCTGATTTTCAGCCATGTTTTTGCAGATTCCCCACACTAGCAAAAAATGTAGAAGTCTCTGGGTGAACCACAATAAGCCACAATAAGCAACGTGTTGTTCTTTGTTTATATAGATCATTGACCCATTTGTTGAAGTGGAAATCATTGGGCTGCCTGTAGATTGTTGCAAAGAACAAACTCGAGTGGTGGATGACAATGGTAAGATGCTCAGCTTTTATGATTTAAAAGCAGATGTTCATAAATAGAACTAAACTTGAAAAGAAAATGGTTTCTTTAAAAAAAAAAAAAGCACAGAGGACCCCCCATTTCTGCCATCTCTGTTTCAGTAGTGGCAAGTGGCTCAGCAAAAATGACAACTGCTTAGGTGGCAGATTTTGATAACCATGAGAGCCCTGATTCTTCAGAGTTTTGCTAAGGGAGAGGTATCTTGGGCACCATATTTTTTTTTAATTTTCTGCATGTGCCAGAGGTTTCCCTATGTCAATAATCCTTGATGGTTCCAAAGGATCTGGGAATTACTCCTCCATGGTCACCTGAAATCCCAATGGTTGACATGACCTGTCCCACCAGATAAGTTACACTTCATGAACACATGTGGACAGTTGAAAACTCTGGTATTCTGCTCAAGGGAGTCTGCCCTTCCTTTCCTTCTGCTATCGTATTGCTGTTTTTCTCACCTTTCAAATATGATATGAAAGCTTTATGAGCCCAGGATATTAGGCCAGCTGGGCGCTGCAGTGATGGATTTAGAGTCAGGAGCACCTGGGATTGAATCCTGCCTCAGATACTTAACTGGGCAATTCACTGGCCCTCTCCCATATTCACTTTCATGATCTGTAAAATGGAGACAGAAAGAGCATCTACTTTAAAGAATTATTGTGAGGACCAAATGAAATAACATATATAAGGCGTTTGCTAAACTTTAATAATGTTTGTTTTATTTACTTATTCCTTCATTTATTTATCTAGTCTTTCATTTACCTCGTCATTCAATTTGAGATAAATTTATCTCAAAATCCACCCATCCGTCCATCCATCCATCTCCCTATCCATACCTATCATTTGTGTATCATTTATCTATGTATTATCTATCAATCATCTGTTCATTATCATCATCTATGTATTATCTCTCTATCATCCATCTGTGTGTCAACCACTGACAGATATTAATAGATGCCATTTATTTCTGTCTGTCATGTCTTTGTATTATCTATCATTAATCAAATTTTCATCTATGTATCTACCAATCATCTACCATTTATCATCACCTATGTATTATCTATTTACCATCTGTTAATTATTCATCTGTGTATCAACCATCTATAGATTTTAATTGGCATACCAATCATTTATCTATCATCTATTTACGCCCCTATTATCTATCTATCTTTTGAGTGATCTAGGACCAGATCTGTTATTTCATCGAAGTAGGAAGTTCCCACTGAGTAATTCTCTCTACCAATGCAGATCTAGTACCTTTACTGCCACTATTAACCTTATAAAAGCTGCCTGGGGCACAAAAGGGTCAAGTGACTTGGCCAATGTCACACAGCTAAGATGGCTCCAACTCTGTACCAGACTTCCTCTGATCAATTAATTGTAATAATCTCTCAAGACACTTGTAGATTTGGGGTGAACAGAGTCAATATTTTTTTAAATTTTGCTTTATCTTACTTTTGTTGTTTTTACTGATGGTTACTCAAAGAAAAGAACTTGAGAATGTAAGAAAATATATTAATCAATCAAATGGTGGTAATGCCATATTTTAAAAGCAACATGTTTGCCTTCTTTTGTTCTTTTTGTTATTATATGTCGTTTTTAATATATTATATTATTGCAGATAGTTAAATCTTTCCAGAACTGTAGTTTGCACACTAAAATCAAGAGATACACATAAAAAGATAAGGCTTTTGTTGTGGTTTTTGATTTTTAGAAAGATGGAGATTCATTTACCATTTGAGCACATAGGCAGCTCTATTTTTCTTTGCAATTACATTTCTTGACTTCAGTGTATCCTAAATAAAGTTGTTCACAAAGGGATTCATTACATCCTTTCAGTCTTTCTTTTTGATTATGGGCATTTCCCATGAGCGGTTTAAAGAACCTGTAAAATTGGGTTTTGAGATTTTTTTCTAGAGAGAGACAGAAGTGTCAGGAAGAATAGAATTGTCAGAGATTCCTTAGCAACAATTTTCTGGGACTCAATGTGGTCGGCTTTAGACAAGTCTTTGTTTCACATCTTTGGGAATTTGAGTTCACTGGATAATTCCAACCAATTTTTTTCACTGTAACAGTAGCTGCTATACATGAGCAGGGAATTGTGGTGCTGGTGAGATAGGGTCCATCTCTTGTCATTGGCTGGTTAATAATTCTGTATGGCCCACAAATAATGTTATAAATATCCAAATAGTCCTTGGCAGAAGAAAGGTATCCCATGCCTGCTTTAGGTGGTTGAAGATTTCGTAGGATTATTACCTCGTGAATAATTTCCATCATTTGTGTCCTGATGCTTTTTCAATGTACCTTCAACCAAATTTTCTGGCCTTCTGATGTTCTCTCCTGTCTTGTTTTTCTTTGAGGATTTAATCCCGTGTGGGAAGAGACATTGACATTTACCATACATATGCCGGATATAGCTTTGGTTCGGTTTCTTGTCTGGGATCATGATCCCATTGGAAGAGACTTCATTGGACAAAGAACGGTGACTTTCAGTAGCCTTGTGCCCGGTCAGTACAGCCCCAGTCTTGTCTCTGAATTGATTGGTTTTCAATGTAAAGTGTTGCTAATGAAGCGTGTTTCATTAAAATCCAGAGTCCCATTGACAAGCATTTCTGTTCTTTTATCAGGCTACCGTCATGTCTACTTGGAAGGGTTGACAGAAGCATCCATATTTGTTCATATAACAATCAATGAAATTTATGGCAAGGTACGTGTCAGTGGGAGACTTTGAAGTCTTTATATAGTGTTAGCCCTGATTACCCTCGTGAAGATACCATTGTCCTCCAAGATGATCTCCAGAAGAGGTTAATGAGAATAGCATGTCAACACACCTGAAATTCAGTTTATTCAGCACACACACACACACACACACACACACACACACACACATATATACATATATATAGAGAGAGTACTCTCTAGTTTGAAGCACTAAGCTAAGTGCCAAAAACAAAACCAGGTCCCTTCCCTTTAAGAACTTACATTCTATTAGGGGAAAGCAAAATTAAATATCAAACATGTAGTTCTACAAAATAATTTTCTAAAAGAAAGCATTCATAACTGGGGGCATCAGGAAAAGGCTTCATATGGGAGCTAGTGCCTGCAGGATGCTTGAGAGAAGTCAATGATTCTGTAAGTTGGAGGGAGCACACAAAAATCATGGAGGGCTCAGCTCAGTAAATGGAAAATTCCATGGAAAAGCAAGGAGATTATGTCTAATATCATCGTGCCGGTACCTAAACTATAGCAGATCAGTGTTTTACAAAAAGAAAAGGTTCCGTGATTTGCTGGAGGGAACATTGGATTAGGAAGAAGTCACTGGTTTTAGCCACTGTATTCTCACTTATTAGCCATAGCATCGTAACCTACCTCAGTGAAGCACTGGGAAAAATCAGAGGAGCTCTTCTGTGTGATTCCTTAACAACCATTATGATATGCAGATGTAAATATTTATTATGGCCAATGATGTAAAATCGTTGTGCTCTAGAATTTGTCATTAGGAAAAGTGCATTTTCAGCGGGCTCCTCATTTTGTTTGAATCGGCCCTGGGGTTAATTCATTTGCATTTTCTTTTAGCCTGTAAAAACCCAAACAAACATAGCAACAGCTAGAGCAGGTTCAGGCCCATGGAACTGGGCGGCTTTCAGTTGCATTCACTTCATTCGGAGAGAACCTGTGTTAAGCTACTGCATCTCTCTAATATCTAAATAAGTGAAGGGTACGAAAGCCCTTTGGGGAATCGAATGGGATGGAACAACACATGCCACAGGGATGATACTCATATCTGCAGAAACTTTCTTCTCTGTATTTTGCAAGCTGTTCTAAAAGGTTAATTTATTAGGATCACTTCAAGCCAGAATAAAATGAGGACTTGAATCTAGAATCCCTTTCTCCAATCCCATTTGAATTTGAAAAAGAGTTTGATGAAAAGATAGGCAAGGATGCAGCTTGGGAGTGATGTTTTTTTTTCCTGATTCCCTAATATTTACTTGGTTAGGAATGCATTTTTGAGAGTTGTCCTTTTTGCAATTTTCTCTTCAAAATAGTTGCATTTCCATCCCAGTGCAGGGACAGTAAGGCAATATTTGCTTTAAAGCTCTAGGAAATAATTGGGAAATCTGCAGTAAGGATTTTCCTTTCTATGAGTAGTGCTTCTTTTCTTTGGGATCCCAATTCTCTGGATAAGTTATTCCTTTTTTCTTGTATTGAGATAACTTAAATACTCAGTTTTATGAAAGTATTTGATAGTAAATCTCAAGATGTTTTGGAATTCTAGTGAGCCATATGAATGTCTGATATAGGGAAATTTCTTTCTATGAGTAGTGCTTCTTTTCTTTGTGATTCCAGTTCTTTGGATAAGTTATTCCTTTTTCCTTGTATTGAAATTACCTCAATTCTCAGTTTTATGAAAGTATTTGATAGTATATCTCAAGGTAGTCTAGGATTCTAGGTGAAGCCATATGGATATCATTGCCTTTTTTCATGGATGGGGGGAAAAGCCCTCCAAATATAGATTTAATAATTGATACTTGAGTTATTAAAAAAAAAAAGACAAGAAAGTTCTCCCCGAGACTTTCCATTCCTTTTCCTAAATGAATATTATGTTTGCACTTTGATTGATGATATATATGTATGATTACGGTCATGCCATGCTTTGAATGATGTTTCAGTGAGAACACATATAGACAACATCCTCAAATGAAGTTTTACATGAATGCAATATGGCTAAATTCCAAAAAAACTATTTTGGAGAAACCCTTGTCCACGACAGGCATATTCTTGTTTTTCTTGGATAAGATAGACCGCAAATGTTTGTGTTTCTCTTCTTTCCCTTCTAGTGGAGCCCTTTAATCCTCAACCCCAGTTATACCATATTGCATTTTCTAGGAGCTACCAAGGTAGTCTTTGTTAGCATGACATGGGCTCTCCCTCGCGGGGCACGACTTTGTGAATGGTGTAAAAGCAGCCAGCATGAGCTAGTGTATCGCCTCCTCCTATTTCTCCTTCCCAATTGTGGCGCATCAGGCTGTGGCTTTGAAAGGGCCCATTTCCCCATTTAGAACATCAGCTGCCATTTTTGCTGCGCGAGCTCCTCCAGCAGCAGACGGCCGTGTCCCTGGGAGGAGCCGGCAACGTGCATGACTGTGTGGCTGTGGCTCCCGTCTGTCTTCTTGAGTCTGCTCCGGTGCTTGTGAACGTCCCTTTGCTTCCATCTTTTATCGTGCAGCCCTCGATGTCGCCGTCTGTCGTGTGCCTTAAGTGTCTGGATTGTCTCCCTTGTCTCTGCAGAACAGACAGCTGATAGGTCTGAGAGGCCTGTTCAATAAGAACCCCAAACACAGTGCTTCAGAAAACAGTTCCCATTATGTGCGTAAGCGGTCCATCGGGGACCGGATCCTGCGCCGCACGGCCAGCGCGCCGGCCAAAGGCCGCAAGAAGAGCAAGATGGGCTTCCAAGAAATGATGGAGACCAAGGATGGCGTGTCTGAGGCGACGGGCTCGAGGGAGAGGGACGGCGTCCTCCGCAGAACCACTCGGAGCCTGCAGGCTCGCCCCGTTTCCATGCCCGTGGACCGGAGTCTTCTGGGGGGGTTGTCCCTCCCCACCCCTGACCCGGCCAAAGACCCCAAAGACAAAGAAAATGCTCTCGGTAAGATCTTGGGGCGCTCATGTTGGTTCGGGGGCTGGTCAGGAACCTATTTTAAGTCTGCTTTTTGCTTTGTGCCAAAGGAATTATCGAGTTCCCGATGCTGTTCTGGAGGCACAGCCGTGTATGTTCAGGAGGAAAAGGCTTCCCCTGTATTTTTGTGGAGATGAGCCGATTTCTGTTTGCCTAAAACCCGGAGATGGCTATAAGGGGGTTCAGAGGCAGCAAAGGCAGGCGCCTCATAGGTCCAGGAAGAGCCCCAACAGCCTTGGGATGTTTCAGATAGAGAAGGGTGCAAAGAGAGTTATAAAGGGGGTCTCTTCTCCCAATGGGGCGATGCTGGTGATTGCCACTTTGCCAGGGACCAAGTTGAACTCCAAATACCAGCTGGCAGGGATCTCTGTTCTAGGCAATCCTCACCCACTTTCCTTATTGTTTCTAGAGCAAATGTAGCATCAGGTCACTTTCTAGGTGCCCTTTTTCAGCATTGCTATTGAAATGTGTAATTTGAAGCCTGATTCCTCAGAAGCATTCTTCCCTCAAGTGGGCAGTCCACTCTCAGTTATGCACTTTGTCACAAATGTGCTTTTGTATTGATTTTAGATGAGGAGTCCTTAAAAGCATTTTCTGAGGGGGAAATATTTGAAATATAAGACATGCTTTAACTAAGACTGTCAAAAAAAAAGGCTTGGTTTTAAAACACACATAGAATCATGACATGCTAGGATCTGATATAATATGTAATATATTACATGGTATAAGATATAATACAACACAAGAAAATTGTCTGTAATTAAATCAGAATTTTTGGAAAGAAGGCCTTGGAAACATGAGCTCTGGGTTAGTTTACAGTTTAACTAAGACTCAAAAAAAGATTTAGTTTTAAAACACACACATAGAATCATGACATGCTAGGATCTGATATAATATGTAATATATTATATAGTATAAGATATAATATAACACAACAAAATTGTCTATAATTAAATCAGGATTTTTGGGAAGAAGGCCATAGAGACATGAGCTCTGGATTAGTTTCCAACTTAACTAAGACTCAAAAAAAGGCTTAGTTTCAAAACACACACAAAGAATCATGACATGCTAGGATCTGATACAATATGTAATATATTATATGGTATAAGATATAATATAAAAACAAAAAAATATATAAAAAATTGTCTGTAATTAAATCAGGGTTTTTGGGAAGAAGGCCGTGGAGACATCAGCTCTGGATTAGTTTCTAGCTTAACTAAAACTCAAAAAAAGACTTAGTTTTAAAACACACACATAGAATCATGATATGATAGGATCTGATATGATATATATTGTATTATATGGTATAAGATATAATATAACACAAGAAAATTGTCTATAATTAAATCAGGATTTTTGGGAAGAAGGCCATGGAAACGAGCTCTGGGTTAGTTTCCAGCTTAACTAAGACTCAAAAAAAGACTTAGTTTTAAAACACACACATAGAATCATGACATGCTAGGATCTGATATAATATGTAATATATTATATAGTATAAGATATAATATAACACAACAAAATTGTCTATAATTAAATCAGGGTTTTTGGGAAGAAGGCCATAGAGACATGAGCTCTGGATTAGTTTCCAACTTAACTAAGACTCAAAAAAAGGCTTCGTTTCAAAACACACACAAAGCTAATATGATAGGATCTGATACAATATGTAATATATTATATGGTATAAGATATAATATAAAAACAAAATTGTCTGTAATTAAATCAGGGTTTTTGGGAAGAAGGCCGTGGAGACATCAGCTCTGGATTAGTTTCTGGCTTAACAATGTTAATGCTTTTTTTCCAGATCAGAAATCTTTTTGATGAAAAATTTCTTTTCATTCTCTTCTTATATTGACAATATGAAGCCCAGGCTTTCCAGAGCATCACGTAGAGAAGCCTGTTGTAAGACTTTTCACTTTAGGTTATTGCTATATGACATGTTTTGTTTTTTCTTTGTTATGGAAGACAGTTTAGCTGCAGATGAAAACTTGCGGTGCTATTTTGCTTCTTAAATGTCATATTCCTTCTGTTTGTTATGAGAAAGTATTTTTATGAAGGAAAAAAGAGAATCAAGTCATGTTCTATTTCTTTTTTATCATGGTTTCAAAATATTTTGGAGTTTTTCCTTCTCCGTGTAAAGCTCTATGCTAGAGAAGTTCTAAAAGTACTTAAAATGATGGAAAGGCAATATACGTGGCTTGATTTCCTTCTCTATGCAAAGCTCTCTTTTATGCTAGATACGTTCTAAGAGTGCTTAAAATGATGGAAAGGCAATATATGTGGCTTTTTATTTTCCTGTATGTCCCTAACTTCTGGCCTTTATTAAAAATGCAATTTCAAATGTGGTTTGTACATTTTAAATATGCAGAAAAGAGAGGTTTTAGCTAAGGAAGAAAAAGACCATTTCCCCCTCTGTGTTCCTATGTGTGTATGTGTGTATTTTAATGCAGAAATGCAAATCTGCCATGTAGATTTTTAAGAGCATCAGTTAAGTTGGACCTTTACAAGAAAAGATGCCTTTTACAACCAAATAATAACGTGTGTCATTTTTTAGCTAATCAATGTATATCTTTGAGCTCTTATAAAAGCATCTTGTGTCTGCGATTGTGATGATGTGTTGTTTAACAGAGCTGTCTTGTTCTGTTTTTATTACCATGCTTCTGTATAGTACAAATCTGAATAGGAGGCAGCCAAAGGTAATCTTTAATGTGCAAGTATAGTACCTCATTGACATTGACTTACAACCAGCATTATTACATCATGTGTTGATGTAATACACACGAAGTGCAAAGTTGCAATGGCGTGCCTGCTGACCTATCTTTACCATTTATTCATTACATAGATTACAGTCCCATGAGTAAATTGTCACAGTTTTAACTAATTCTACATTCTCCATTTGTCTGTCTAAAGACAAAAAAAAAAAAAAGATTGATGTTTCAGGGATGATGGGAAATGTCCCGGATGACTAACTTTTTGTTTGTTTCATTTAGCAGAAAATAAGGGCACTACAGAAAGGGAGAAATCCAATGCAAAGGAGCAAAGCCTGACAAACCTTGATAAAATGTTGTCTTCACCCTCCGCAACTCTCCACAAAAATGGCAGCCGGGTGGATCCTGTTGTCTCTGCTGCTAAAAATGCGCTCGCCTTAGAAGAAGAATCGGGAGCCCTAAACTATCATGGTGGGAAAGCCCAATCCCACATGCCCATTGACTCTCAAAAGAATCTGTCCCCCAAAAAGATCATTTCACCAAGAAAACAAACGGGTATCAAGCTTGCCGGGGACCCCCGGTGCCCTAAAAGTGAGACAGGAACAAGGGAAAATGCAAACACTTTTCCTCCTGAAACAAATAAAACATTGTTAGGAAATTCCTCTTCCCAGAGCGAGCTGGAGGTTCCGAGCGTTAAGGAAGTCGATCGAACGACAAGCAGTCTTGGGACATCGTTTTCTTTGACAGACGTTTCTGCTGTTTGCTCTGATGGCCATGACTTACATTCCACCGCAATTATGCAAGACAGTGAAATTTCACAACTTATTGACAATGTCACACTAACAAATGCGAGTGAACTTGGCAGTTCAATCTCAGCACTGATTAGCCAGCTCGATGTTACCAAGGATCAAACACATCTCAGAGCTGTACCAAGACTTCAAGGTACCAGTCAGACTTACGGTGTAATATCAAAACAACCCTCCTCGCTGACTAGTGACCTAAAATCAACCCTCGGACATAACCTTTCTAAGTCTAAGTCTGTGTGGTCATCTCGGTATTCCTCACCTGAGACAACTGTCTGCTCTAGTCCCGAGACAACAGAATATTCCACGTACACCATCATCCACGAGGCTGTTCTCACTCCAGTCACTGGGTCCAGACTCATGGATGAACCTAATGACAAAAACAATTTCCACGTCTCTCGTCCATTCCCGTTGACCAAAAGTCCCCAGAAGAATGGTGGAAAGACTTGGGAAAATAGTGCCATTTGTGGTATCTCCGCTTCCAGCGATTTGACGTTAGGTGATATAATTGATCACACCCTTTGTCAAAATTCTGGAGAGAGCAGCTTAGTAGAAGTTGAAGATTCACTGGATCTCTTGGTAACAAGCCATGAGTATCAGAGAGAGAATATGAACCAACTTGCATCCCCTTTGAAATTAAAATGTGGCCAAGAGATGGATTCGCCATGTCCAAGAAGCTCTGGAAATGGCTCCCTCCATCCATCTCCCCTCAAACTTTCCAACCACATTCAAATGCTCAAAAACCGAAGTATTTCTTGTCCAGCTTATCAGAGTGCCGGCTTTGTGTGTAGCAATTATTTCCGGTGTTCAGAGGCCCCGAACAATGCAGCTGGTCTCCCCCTGGGATCTGATCCTCAGGGTCTGCAGCAACCAGCGTGCCCTTCTTTACAAGCTCGCAAGCAGCCTAGCCCTTGCAAATCCAAAAGCCTGGGAGACTTGACATCAGATGACATCTCTTGTAATTTTGAAAGCAAGTACAAGTGCATAAGTAAAAGTTTCATTACAGCCGGTCTGCAAGACAAGAAAGGTGTCCCCTTAAAAGCCAAAGGGATGGAGTCTGCGGATGCTCTGACAGAGCAGCTCCGAAAACTTGTGTCCTTTGACCAGGAAGACAGCCCCCACGTGCTGTGCCCGAGGCCGGAGGAGAAGGCGTACCCCAAGGCACTGGTGCGAAAGCTGTCATCCCGGAGCCAGAGTCGGGTGCGGAACATCGCCAGCCGGGCCAAGGAAAGGCAGGAAGCTGGCAAGCAGCGGCCGTTGCCCTCCAGCAGTGCTGCGGGGGTGGTGCTGAGAAGCAAGCCTACTGTGCCTGCACATGTAGTGAACAGACACTCCACTGGCTCCTACATTGCGGGCTATCTGAATAACCTCGAGGGCCGCGGGATTCCCGAAGGAGCATGCACTTCCCTTTTCAATGGCTACATGGACCAGTTTTGCACAGATGATGCAGTCCTCCAGACTGAGCCGAGCATCGAGGACAAACCAGAGATTTATTTCCTCCTCAGACTATAAATGCTAGGGACCTGCCTTTTCAGTGTGCTCTAAGAGGTATCTCTTCGAGTTCCAGGTCTTGCTGGGTTTTGTTTTGCTGTCCTTGGCTCCAGAATGATTGAGAAGGATATTATTTGAGCTCAAATACTGGGATCCTTTGAAGGAATGTGGACAATTATGTAAATAGATGCTGTGTTGTTTTCCCAAGATTGCCCGAGTCTTTTTTCATTGTTGTAAAAATGTGTCAGTCTTGGAATAGCTGCATGCCTGCCATCGATGTCAAGGTTCCATATGGGCCAGATTCATAACCCTTGTACATTTTAAACTAAATATTTCTTTTCCTCTGTGCACGCCTTCAGAACCCGGCAACAAACATAGTGTGTTGCCTCTTCCTTGACCCCCAAATCATGGAGGTGTTAAAGCGAAAGTCTGAAAAAAAAAATCTGTCTTTCTTAAAATTTTTTTCAGCTCTCCTAACATTTTATTGATCATGTTTGTTAAGGAAGACAGATACCTTTTTTGGTTTCTATAAATGTTATCATTTAGCATGTGTGGCAAGGGAGCAAACTTAACCACCTTACCCTGGTTAGATTTTCACTTGCCCCGATTCAGGTGGGAGAGTTTCCACAAAGTCGTAGCTAGATTTTTGTGTTTTCTTTTATTTGTTTTGTTTTCCCATCTATTTTGGAATAAGGGTGAAGGGGGGAGGGGAAAAGAGAATGAAGATATTCTGTATATAAGGATAGGAAAATATTTGTTTTACATAAATTTTGTTACATATTTTTGCTACTGGCTTTGTATGTGACTCAAACTCAATCACAAAGATATTTGCTGTACTTTGTAATTTTCAGACTAAACGGTTGACTGGAAGTACTAACTTTACAGGGGAAAGGGGGTGGGCTTGAATTCTACTATAGGAGGAATAATAATAATAAAAGACAGCATAAAAATTCCCAACACGTCAAAAAATTTTCTCAGTAATATTAAAGACCAAATGAACTGGTCGTTAGATATGGCTTCCCATTATGGATCCATAACTTGGCTATATTTTTAATGCCAATATACTTTGCTTTCACTGTGAACACATTTCTGATTGTATGTCCAAAATACCTCTTTTTTTTGGTAACATGGAATTCATGAAAATATAATTTAAAAAGATTTTTAAGCACTTGTATGACTTTGTTGAAATGGAAACAAATATAATTCTTGTTGAACTGGATGACTGTTGATATTTTCATTTTCATCTATTTTTGATAGCCTTTCTCCATCGAAATTCTCTCACTTTGGGAGATAGCTTTAATGTAATTCTGAAGACTTTCTTTTAGGGAGGGTTTGGACAAGAAAATTCAGAGGGGACTACCAAGATGCTGAAGGGCCTTGAGGAATATTAAACAAATTGGGTATATTTTGAGGGAGAAGAAGAGGCTCAGAGATGTACCGTAGTTTCGTGAAGTTGATCTCACATGAATAAAGGATTTGACTTGTTCCTCCTGTCACCAGAACGTATAACCAAGAAGAATTGAGGAAAGGCACAACAGAGTTAAGCTTGCTAAAAGGGAAAACTTCCTGAAAATTCTAGTGTTCAAAAAGTAGAACGTGTTGCTTAGGGAGGGAGGGAGTTTCTCCTCAGAGGACGTTGTCAAGGAAAAGTAAATGAATATTTGCCGGGGATGTGTATTTTTCAAGTATAGATTACAGATGAGGTCCCTTTCTGCTGGAAAACCCTTGCACAATATGATCAGTTGGTCATTGGACAATTATTGTTACAATTGTTATGGATGACAGAATGACAAGCTTAGAATAAGAATACCTGAGTTGGAATCTCATCTCAAACACTCACCAGCTGTGAGAAATTGGGCAAGTCATTGAATCTTTCTGGCCTTGGTTTATTCATCTGTAAAATGTCCTTTCTGAACTTTTTCCCTCTTAAAATTAATAAGTGATTTTACATTTGCAATACTAGACATTAATTTAAGCTTTTATCGAGACTCAAAAGGGATTTTTTTGGGACCATCTGCCGAATTTTCTACCGTTCTCACTTAGCCATTGCAGATATAGTGCATGCAGAGTCCATGGAGCCATTTTGAAGTTTCCTTTCTTGTGAAGATTTCCATGGCCAAAGAACCCTCTCTTAGGGGCCAGCTTCTTTAACCATGAGCTTCTCTGCCTTTAGTTATATGCCAAACATTGAGATTTGGAAATAATGGTCATGTTGGCAAATGGTAGAAAAAAATCCACCCAGAAGTTTGGCTATTCAGGCGCTAGTCTTGGGTTTGCCAACGTTTGTGTGACCCTGGACAAATGTCTTTACTTTCTCAAAGTTCAATTGTCTTATTTAAAAGGAAAGGCTTGGACTATAACAGAGTTCTTAATATTTTTGTTATAATGGACCCATTTTGCAGTCCAGTGAAGCCTTAGTAATACATGAAATAAGATACATAGAAATACAAAAGAAGATAATTATATTGACTATTAAGTTTATGGACCTTGAGTTAAGAACTCTTGGATGAGGGGATCTCTGAGGTACCTCTCCGCTCCAGAAGTCTAAGGATCTATGATGAATAGTAGGTTTCTAGAAGAATAATAGGGACTAGAATTCTGGTGCCATTGATGTAGGGAACTCCTATATTGAGTCTTCTTCCTCTTCCTCTTCTTCTTCTTCCTCCTCCTCCTCTTTTTTTTTTTTTTTTTTTTTTTTTTTTTTTTTTTTTGCTGAGGCAATTGGGATTAAGTGACTTCCCCAGTGTCACATAATGCAATTGAGTTATCTAGAGAATGGAGAGAGTAATGACTTCCCAGGGTCAGACAATTAAGATGTAATCAGTAATGGGGCATTTATTTCTACTAATAATATTTATTCCATGTCCAGCAAAGCTCTCCCCTTGACATCTGTTCGTGGTGATATGCTGGTTTCCTGAAGGCTTTGTCACATATATCTAAGGCCTGGCCAGTCTTTCTGATGGGAAAAGTTGATTATTAAATGCATTGTGCCCTAGCCCTTGGATAAATTGTGTCCCCTGATGCTAAATAATCTTTTGACAAACCTATCTGACTGAATCAGTGCAGAGCAAATTGATATTTCAAAACATTCCCTTGAGTGTTTTGTCTTGGAGAATTTTTCAGAATCATCCAAGTACTCATAGGGAATAAGACAGGACATGGACTCTCCTGTGCCCTCTTCACAACTTTGCCTCCATTTTAAAACTCTAAGTTGTAGCAAAGGGAGAAATAATGAATGATTTATTCCTTTTCACTGAGGAGGAGTAAAAATTATTGGACATTTTTCTAACTTTGTTTGTAGAATATGGACTAGCTCCCTGCAGGGCCTCAGGGTCAGCCAGAATCAGGATGAATGAAAGTCCTTGGTCTTTAGGGGGAGAAGTGAAGGAGGCAGCCAAGCAAAACCCTGGATCCTGGAGTCCAGCGTCACCAGCCTCTCTCCTCCTTGTCCCGCCGCCAAGTGCCTCTGGCCTCCCTCCCTCCACCCTCCAATCCTTGCCTCCGATTATCTTAACACCAAACATTCAGCAAGCACCAAGAGTGAGAAGAGCCATTTATCCAAACATATACTTATAGAGTCATTGTCTGACATCAAATAGGTAATTAGCCTTATGTGCTCAGTTGTCTATTCAAACACCTTTTTGGAGTTTCAGCCTCTACAATGTTTTTTGTTTTGTTTTGTTTTGTTTTTTATAAATTTTTATTTACAAGATATATGCATGGATAATTTTTCAGCATTGACAATTGCAAAATCTTTTTACAATGTTTTTACAGATATCACATTTTTCTCTGACAATGTAAGTAAAAGATTTAGCGTATAGAAGAGATTTTAAATGTCATCTAGTCCAGTATCTTCATTTGACAGATAAGGAAACTGAGTCCCACAGAGGTATGATCTACCCATGGTCATGCAGATGTGACATAACAGACGGGACAATTCCATTTCTCTTCTCAAAAAGTAATGACAACTAGTCATTCTCCCTTAATGAAACCTCATGATATTTCCTCATTAGCAAGGGGGAAAAGTGTGATGTGGTGCTTTGAGCAAAAGACCTTGGGCTAATTCCTTCTATTTGAGTCTCAGTTTCCTCATCTGTAAAATGACCAGATTGGTTTCCGAATTCAACCTCAACTTGGCCCAATCCCCTTACATGGTAGTAGTGATATGAGCAACTTCTGGCAAGCTACAGAATCCCCTAGTCTCCTCATGTCCCCACAAGGGTGGGGGGGTCAAGTGGTATAAGAATGTGGGCTGATCTTTTAGAACGGCACAGAATTTTACATTGTCTTAGATACATGTTGTTCAGTCATTTCAGTCACATCCAAATCTTCGTGACCCCGTTTGAGATATTTTTTGGCAAAGACACTGGAGTGATTGGCCATTTCCTTCTCCAGCTCATTTTCATATGAGAAAACTGAGGGTTAAGTGACTTACTCAGGGTCACACAGCTAGGAAGTGTCTGGAGAGACATTTGAACACAGGCCTTTCTAACACTAGGACTGGTGTTCCATTTTTTGGCCATCTAGCTGCTCTAAATGTAGCTCTGGGCTCAAGAGCTGAGAAGGACCTAATTGGTTATCTACTTTATTTTAAAGATAAAGAAATATAAACTCCCATGAAAACTTCATGATGGGCCAATATTTTCTTAAAACATATAAATAAATAAATAATGGAAAAATTCTCTACTTTTGTGGAGGTAGCACTAAATTTAAAGTAAAGCACTGGTTAGAAATGGTTGGCAAAATTGGGGTTCCTCCCTTCAAAGCTGACAGAGCTGAGATGTCAGTGGGTCTGTTCTCTCATCCTTCCAGTGATGTCCCAAGCCCCCTGAGATCCCTATTCTAGTGCCCTATGGGAGCGTGGAGGTGACCTGGGGTTTTTGAAGGTAGCTTAACAGAATCCCATACTAGAAAACTTTCTCGTGTAGTTTAGGTTGCAGACCCTAGGACTGTAGATTTAGACCTGGGATGGACCATTTGATGAGCAGCCCCGCCAAATATAGAGTTTTGTTAGGGGGAAGGGAAGGGAAGTACCGATGATGTGCCAGGCACTGTGCTAAGCACTTTGCACATAGCTCTTCTCACAACAATCCTGTAAGGCGAGTGCTATTACCCTATTTATGATTTAGGAAACTGAGTCAGACAGAGATTAAGGGATGATCCAGAGTGGGGCGGGGGGAGGGTCAGGAAACAGGCCATATTTAGTAATAAATACTTTGCAATAGTAACAAATTCTCTAGTGCTAAACATGCACTAGTCTTAATTCAGTTTTATGGGTTTTCTGAAGGTGAGGGAGATGTTGTTTTTCCTTTCTTTAATATCTTAAAATGATACTAAACTTTTGAAATACCCTGTATACTCACCTATATTCACACTCTCTCTCACACACACAAACACAAACATGCACACATGTGCAAGCGCCCCTACTATGATGAAATAAAGGATGTTTCCTTTCTTGCTGTCTGAAATTCAATTTGGAAAACAATTTATTAAACCCCCATTACTGGCTAAATGCTGGAAATATAAAGATACAAAGGCAGTTTCTGCCCTCAAGGATCTTATATTCTTTGATGAATTGAGGGGATGGGAGACAAAAAGTGACATATACATATACGGATACATATATGTATATGTGTTATATATGTATATATGTATTGTATAATATATATATATATTTATATACAACATACATATATTTATATATATACATTTATATATATATGTGTTGTATATATATTTATGTACAACACATATTTATATATATATATAATGTGTATATGTATTTATATGTGCATGTTGTATATATGTTTATATGCAACACATTTCTAAATTATATACATGTATATACAACATACATATATTTATATGTATGCATGTATTATGTGTGTATATATTTATGTGTTGTATATATATGTATGCATACATTTATATGCATACATGCATGTATAATGCATATATTTATATTATATATTTATATACAACACATATATTTACACATTATATATTTATATACAACACACATATATTTATATATTTATATACAACACACATATATTTATATATTTATATACAACACACATATTTACATATTATATATTTATATATTTTATATTTATATACAACACACATATATTTATATATTTATATACAACACACATATTTATATACAACACACATATATTTATATATTTATATACAACATACATATATTTATATATATACATTTATATATATGTGTTGTATATATATTTATGTACAACACATATTTATATATATATAATGTGTATATGTATTTATATGTGCATGTTGTATATATGTTTATATGCAACACATTTCTAAATTATATACATGTATATACAACATACATATATTTATATGTATGCATGTATTATGTGTGTATATATTTA
Source organism: Sminthopsis crassicaudata (assembly GCF_048593235.1). NCBI lineage: Eukaryota > Metazoa > Chordata > Mammalia > Dasyuromorphia > Dasyuridae > Sminthopsis > Sminthopsis crassicaudata. Next base: position 13,645,933 of record NC_133619.1, on the reverse strand, counting down.
TGTGTTGTATATATATGTATGCATACATTTATATGCATACATGCATGTATAATGCATATATTTATATTATATATTTATATACAACACATATATTTACACATTATATATTTATATACAACACACATATATTTATATATTTATATACAACACACATATTTACATATTATATATTTATATATTTTATATACAACACACATATATTTATATATTTATATACAACACACATATTTATATACAACACACATATATTTATATATTTATATACAACACACATATATTTATATTATGCATGTTTATATGTGTGTGTATGTGTGTGTGTGTGTGTGTGTGTGTGTGTGTGTATGTGATCACACTTGTGCTTTAGGAATACCCATATGGCAGCTTCTTGGAAGAGGGATTGGCAAGGAGTAGGGGAGATTCTGGGAAACCCTTTGGAAGCACAATTGAGTCCAGGTAAGAAGTGGGGAAGAGAAGAACCATTTATTAAAAACTTACTCTGTCTCAGGCGTTGTGCAAGGAGTGTGTGATATGATGTACCAGAGATATTGTGGACATGAAGTGGACGTGAACTTGACATGATTGGGCAACTGGTTGGATGTGATGGGGTAGGGGAGGTGAGGGGAGAGCCTGAAAGGCCAATGGCAACTCCAGAGATTTAAAGTTGCTTGGAAGGTGGCAGTGCCCTTGACGGAAGCGGGGAAAGACCAAAGTCTTTCCATTTTACCAGCTCGGCTCCAGCTCTTTTCCCCGGGATGATTTCTTCTCATTTATCTATCGATCAGTCAGTGGAGATGTGGGAAGCACCTATTATGTGCCTGACACTGCGCCAAGTTCTAGACATACAAAAAGAGGCAAAAGACAGATTCCATAAGGAACTTACAATCTAGTGGAGAAAACAATGTACACACACACACACACACACACACACACACACACACACACACACTGCAAACCATGTACAGGATAATTGGGGAAAAGCACTGAAACTGAAGGGCTAGAGAAGGCTTCTTGTGGAAGATGGATTTTAGTTGGGACTTAAGGGAAGCAGGGAGGGCAGTGGATGAAGTGGAGGTATGAGAAGCAGCCAGAAAGGATGCTGAGAGCCGAAAGGAGGGTCTTGTTCATGCAGCAACAAGGAGGGCCAGTATCGCCGATGGAAGAGTACGTAGTGGAGACTGGAAAACCAAGAGGGAGCTAGTTATGAGAGACTTTGACTGCCAAGAAAGAGAGCGATTTTTGTCTGATCCTAGAGATGAAAGGGAGCTTCTTGAGTTCATTGAGGAAGGAGGTGACATGGTGAGCCCTAAGCTTTAGGAAAACACTTTGGTGACTGCATGAAGGGTGGATTGGGGGAAGGCTTGAGGCAGTCCAGTTTAAAAAATGGGATCATGTCTGTGTGAGTTTTCAAAGATAAAAAATTTGGGACATAAAATTCACATGATCAAGAAATTGTACTAAGTACACATACTAAGAAACTGTATTAGCGTCAGACTCCATATCTCCAGACTCTCCGCTTCTCCTGTCCCCTAATTAAACAGCCCTGGAACGACTCTAAAAGAAAACCCCAAGATGATTTGCATATCAAATTACCATGAAACCCCAGATTTATGGATGAGAGGACTGAGTAGCCAAGTGTGCTGATGGGACTTTTTTTCCCCAAACCACCTGGTAAGTTTTAGGATCAAGCATTGCCATAAATCAGAGTCCTGAGCTTCCAGGCTGGGCTTGAAATAATGGGAAACATCTCTTATGGGACCCATTTCCTGATGTTTCATCAAGTTAGCACAGAATTACATTAATCAAAGGAAACCAGAAAGGAAAATAGGATAATAATTCAAAAAGCACTGGGCTTAAAAAAGTTCTTCGATAGAGAGTCAGGTGTGCAGGAGGTGGCCCGGGGAGTGGAAAAGGTTCTAGGTCTAGAATTCCAAGGCAGAGGCTCAGATCTTGCCTCTGTCACTGCCTGTGTGATCCTGGGCAAGACCTCAGACATGTCTGACCCTCAGTTCCCTCCTCTGACAAAGGACAGGGTTGGGCTGGATGACCTCTAAGGAACTCCCACTTCCCAATCTATAATTCTTGACTAAGTATTGATATGATGTATGCAGTGCAATGCAATGCAATTCTTCAAGGATTTATTGAGATGCTTACTCTATGTCAGGTGTTAAGGACACAAGGAAAATGTTCCTTCTTTGCTTTCATTCTCTGGAGGGGGTGGGGCATGTTCCGTGATAGATGAATGAATGAAGAAATAAATGGATGGATGAATAAATATATATACATATATATGTATATATATAAATACAGATATGTATTATTTATATGGCCACTATATGGTATTTTAGGGTGGGGAGGAACTAGTTTTTTTGGGGGGGGATCAAGAAAAGTCTTATGTAGGAGGTAAATCTTGAATGGAGACAGGGTTTCTAAGACAATAGAAGGGCATTCTAAGAATGGACAACAACCCTTGTAAAGGCAGGAGGTGAGATATTGTCTACAGGGAGTGGGATGGAGGCCAGTTTGATTGAAGAGTAGAATGCATCTAGAAAGTTTGTTGTGAAGTACTCTAGATAATAGAGTAGTTTGTATGCCATGTTAGAAGCAATAGGGATCCCTTGAAGCTTCTTGAGCAGTAGAATGGTCAAATCTATGCTTTAAGAATATCACTATAGTGGCTACATGATCTGTGAATGAGAGGATATAGAGCGGCCGCAAGGAGACCAATTAAATTATTGTAATAATCCAGGAAAATGGTTAGGGCCAGAATTGGGATGATGGGTATGATGATGAGTCTGATGTTAATACAACTTCTCAGTAGTCTTAATCAAGTGAATTATGGGATTCCAAATTCTTTATCTTTGAAAATCACATCTGATCCCATTTTTCACTCATTAAAAGTGACTGCCTCAAGCCTCTCCCTACTCCAATGTACTCTTCCTTCATTCAGCCATCAAAGTGATTTTCCTAAAGCTTAAAGATGATCATGTCACCTTCTTACTCAATAAGAGAAGAGTTCACGTGGGAGATGATGGAGAGCTTGAATTGACATTTATTGACAACTGAGCAGATATGGCGCTGTGGGGAGAGTTGCAAAGGGATAAACCTTGGTTTATCTTGGTAGCTGGAAGCCTCCTTCCTAGGCCCAATAAAAAAGAAAGGAATTTTGCAGGAAAAGTGGTTGTTTAGAGGGAAGAAAATGAGTTTTAGTTTGGACATGCTGAGTTTGGATGAAACATCCAAATGATTTTATAGTAGGATGTTGGAATAATGAGTTTTATTTTGAACATGTTGAGTTTGAGATACATATGAAAAATCCAGGTGATGTTTACAGCAGTCAATGACAGTTCTGGACAGAGATTTGCGAGTCATCTACCTAGAGATGATAATTGAACCATGAAGACTGATGAGCTTATGAAGAGAAAAGAGAGTCTGAGAGAGAATGCTGGGATATGTCCAAAGGGGATAGGGTATGGTTGGTGAGCCCCCAAAAGGAGCCTGAAAAGGTGGATCAAAAGAGAAAAGTATCAGGAAAGCTAAAGGAGGAGGGAATATCTAAGAAGATAGGGTGCCTTACAGCAGAGGTGTTAAACATACCAAAATATCTTTCAAAACTTCCACCTGCTTCCCCAACCAGATTAAAATGTGATCAGGAAATGTTGAGTAAAATAAATAAAAGTACAATGCAACAGAGATAATATTGATTTGAGGTTTTCTAAGCCAATGTAGCTAATAAGGATCGAGCTTCAATTTAAGTTTGATACCATTGCCCAATAGCATCATAGACCATAGAGAGCTAAGTTAGGAGGAGGCTGGAGAAAAGATCTTTGTTTAGCAATTAAGAGATCACTGATAGACACTTAATAAAGTGTTATTTTCCTAGCTGTGTGATCCTGGACAAGTCACTTAACCCCAATTACCTTACCAAAAAAAAAAAAAAAAAAAAAAGAGGAATTAGGGGGGAAAAAAGAGATCATTGATAAACTCAATGAAAAGTTTCTGTGGAATGATGGGACTAATTAGGGAAGTTTGAAAAGTGAATGGGAAATGAGGAAGTAGAGAGGGAGTTTAACTCTGAAAGAAAGTGGAAGTTTAGGATGATGATCTAACACATGATAGAATATATGCTCTCTTTTCTCTCTCTCTGTGTCTCTCTCTTTTTCTTTCTGACTCTCTCTCATCTCTCTGTCTTTGTCTCTCTCTGCCTCTCTTCTATCAACCATTTATCCATCTATCTATTATACAATGCACATATGCACTCACTCAAATATTTTTACCTAATGATGTTGCAAGAGCTATCCTATTTCCTCAGTGACATTGAGGCTAAGGATTTTTTTTAGCATGCTTAGAGGATTAACCGGGTCATTTACTGGCTTCTAGGAAAGAAAATGTCAGAAAAATATATTCCAGGTCTTTCTGAAAGGGTAAGATTCCTCTAAGACAAAAGATTTTGGAAAAAATAATTTAAAACCAAGAAGAGCATTGCACTGTGAAAGTATAAGATTGTCTGAGCTTCTGAAATAGGGTCTGATACTGAAGGTCAAGTCCAGTTTTGAAATTTCCAAACTATGAAAAACCAATATGTCTTCCAGCTTAATGCAGATGGCTGAGTCATTTGTTCAAAGGACAATCTGGGAAAGATGAAAGGTGTAGTTTGGGATTTGTTTTTTAATTTTTGGTGCACAGCAAAGTCCATTATTTTCAATATTTTATTCTAAGGAAAAGGAGGCAAATATGAAATATTCCAATGGATGAGAAGTCTGACTTTTATCTGATATTTCTTGGAAAGTGACTTTGTTGCCCTATTTCTTGCCAAAATCTTTAATCACAATCACACAGTCATAGCTTCCTGTTCAGCAGAACATGAAAAATAATGTAAACACCAACCCTCAGTCAATGAAAAAAGAGAAAGGAAATGCAAAAGTCAAGTTCATCTTTCCCACTTTATTATTTTGCTGGATCCATCTTCCATTTTCTGAACTCTAAAGGCGTACGCTATTTGCTCTTGGCTACTCTGGACTCCCAGTTGAGAGAAGGTCTGAGATCATTGGTCTTATATCAGAGAAGATTAAAGAGCAGGCAGTTCTAGTCAAATATCCAGCATTACTTGTTGTGTTAGGTTCTAGGATTCAGGATGCTTAATGTGCATCATGGGAATGTCCAATAAAGATTGCCAGAAATTTGACATCATTCATCAGCAGGACCAGCTCAGGGCAGATTGGGAAAAAGTAGGAGCCATCTCTTTGGGGTGGGGAAGAAGAAGGAGTTATGAATCTGATCCCTTCACCTACAGTCCATATCCCCAAAGTTTTTAGATCTTGATAGAAAGGACCATGGCATATGTATGTTTATATTGCATACCTACATATCTTCATGTGTATGTCTTTATCCTCCATATTACCTTGCTACATGTACAGTTGGTGTTCAAAATGTGGCTTGAATCCATCTGAGAATCATATTGTGTGCAGGTGCTGGGGTTAGGAAGATAGAATAAAATAACCCCTCTCCTAAAGGAGCTCAAGCATGCAAATAAATAAGTTCCCATATAATTATTTTTGAATTTTTTTCAAGGCAAGTAAGTTTAAGATTTGTCCAGGATCACACAGCCAGTATTAAGTGTTTGAGGTTGGATTTGAATTTAGGTCCTCCTAAATTCAGGGCTACTCTATCCATTGCACCAGCTAGCTGTCTCCATGTATAATTATTTAAGAAGGATGTAGTATGAACAATTGAAAGAATTGGGGAAAATCTCACGGAAAAGGAACTTTTGATTGGATTCTTGAAAGAAACTAGAGATTGTAAGGGTGGAGCTGAGAGCTTTCTGATTATGGGGCACAGCCTGTTCAAAGGTGTGGAGGTGGGAAATGGGGAATAGCCTGTAGTCTAGTTTGGGTGAAGGGTAGTGATGCACAATAAACCAGACTGTTCTGATGAACTGTGACAGATGACCTTCTGGAGACAATGCCCCTGCCTTAAGCTATTTAATGAATTGTTGAATTCTAATTCTATCCATAGGAATATGGGATGGGTAGAAGAGAGATTTGGGGGCAGGGGAGTTCTCATGGCTCTTACTCCTCCTATCTGTAGGGTCAGCTGTGTAGCCTCTCATAGACATTTCTCTCTTTCTCTTGTCCTCCCTAATCTTCAGTGAGCCTAAAAAATCTTTCAAAAATGCAAATTCAGCGTGTCTTTATGATTTTATTCCTTATTCTCCCTTTTGATCCTTTTCTTTCTTATCTTTTACATCATTTTCCCCCTTTCTCTTCCATCATCCTCTCTGATATGTGGTAACAGATTCACAATGATGTGCTCTGTAGGTAAACATTTTATCTCCTGCTTATTAACTTCTCCCTTCCAAGAAAATTGACCCATCACTAAGTGTTTCCTCTTAGAAGGGACCAGCCAATAGGGTACTTCTCTCTCTCTCACTCAACCCAGGTTTTTGTAACTCAGAAGGTTTGAAAAGAGCTGCATAAAAGAGCAGAAATGAGATGAATTAGAATCCATTTGCCATAAAAAAGGGGAAAAAATCCCAATACCCTCAATTGCTCTTAACTAAAGAACATTCGATGTTGCTGATAGCCAAAGGCAATACTCCTAAAATTATCAAAGTCCTTGTTTACATTGGTGATAGGTATTGATTTTTTTCGTATTAGAAAATGATTATAAATTATTTTAAATATGTTAATTTATTTAAAATAATAAATACATCAATGCGATTTTTTAAAAATGAAAAATACTATTTTCTAAAAGAAAAAAAATTAGTGAGAAAAGTAGCAGTGCTCCATATTTTTACAAACCTTTTGAAGGCCTGGCATGATAGGAGGCAGCTGGATTCTTCGCCTCTACATTCAATGTTCGCCATATGTTGTTTTGATTAAAATATATAAAGAAAGTCTGGCTTCACACAGAAATGTGGTTGGAAAAGGGAGGATTATTTTAATAAGCAAAAATCATCTAATTACTACAAAATCGTTTTGACTTTGTGGATCCCCTAAAAGGGTCTTGCATTCCCCCAAGAGTTGTTGGATCACCCTTTGAAAACCACTGATCTAAACAATATATTCAAAATCCAGGATATGGCCCTGTAGATCTAGAAAAAAGCCGACAAAAAGCTCTGACATTTTGAGTGGACTTCAAGCTTAATATGAATCCATAGTGTTGTGTCAGCCAAGAAAGTCTCAATGAGATTTGGTGGAGCACTAAGAAAGGCAGTGCCCGGAACATATGCTCTATTATGCACTGGTCTGATCTTTTACAGGATGCCGTGCTCAATTCTGGGTACCATATTTTGAAGAAGGCAATAATTGACTGGAAGGCATCTTGGGCAAAGCAACCAGGAAGATCAGGGGCTTTTCAGTCATTACAATAAGATAATCCATTGAAAGAACTAGGTCTATTTAGCTTGAAGAAGAACAAACTTAGGAGAGGTATGATCAAAATTGTCAAGTATTTGAAATGATTTCATGTGGCAAAGGGATCAGATTTACTTGGGACCCCAAAGACAGAATGAAGAGCAACAGGCAGAAGTTACAGAGAGCTTGATAGAAGGAAAAATATTTTATCAATTATAATGATTTCTAAATGGAATGGCTATTTACAATAGAGAAATACACACACATATATGTATATATATACACACACATATACATATACATATATATAGATGAGATATACATATATGTATACATGATATGTATATTAGAGATATTCAGGCAAAAAAGGACTTAGAGTTAGGGTAGATTTTCCATTTTAATTATCTTAAGTTTCTCTGTGATCCAATTTTCTCCTCCTTACAAAGTGTTTGGTAAATGACTTGTAAAGTTTTTTCAAGTTCTAGAACTATAAACTTATGATTGAAAAGTTGAATGAGCATTTTGGTCGTATGGTGTCTCTGAGGTTCCCTCCCATGGAGATTCTGTGGCCTTCTACAAAATTTGTTGTTCAGGGTTTAATCCATATCATCAAAAAGCAGGAGTAGTTCATCTTTCCACATTCTACCAGCTCAGGAAAAAAAAACACTGAGGGAAAGGATGAATTTGTCTTAGTAAAGGCATTGTTGGAAAATCTTTTTGAAGCAATTTTCCTTCAGGGAGATAGCTTAGTATAGTGTAACTATTTATAATATATATATATATATATATATTAGTATAGTGTATATATTATATATATGTATATAATATAAAATATATATAAATATATATATATATATATATATATATATATATTAGTATAGTGTAACCTGTTTGATCTCAGGACCCTTTAAAGACTATTAAGAGTCTGTTTATGTGGGTTATGTCTCTTGGTACCAAGTGTACCAAAAATTAAAATGTCCCCGGACCACATTTTGAGAACCAGTAATAATAGCAGATAGATTAAGACCTAGTATAGAAATTTTCCCTGATATGGACTCAAAATCTTTTTGTCTGCAAATTCCCCTCATTGCTCTTTCTTCTGTCGTCCTGGTCCAAGCAGAAGAAGTTGAATCCATTTGTAGACCATGCTGGTTCCTCGCTGTATCTTCTTCCCTCTTAGTTTCCCCATTTACTTCATCTGCTCCTCATATGGCATAGTTCTCTCTCCTCTCACCATTTTGAATCTCTCTCATCTGGACACATGCTTCATTTGACATCATCAAAATGGGATGCCCCAAGTCAATCATCACAATATCCCAGTGTCTGATTAAGGGAGACCACATTAAGGCTGCCATCTTTGTTATTTTGAATACTTTCACGTCCCACTGCCACCTTACAGTATTGCACTAGAATCCTCAGCTATTTTTTCCTATAGACTGCTGCCTAGCCATCATTCTCTAGCCCTAAAATTTAGAAGTAGATTCAATCCAAGTACAAGACTTTTAATTTAACCTTATTAAATTTTTGCCAATTTGGCCCATCATTTGGCCTTTTGAGACATTTTTGGATCCCCAAACTGGCATCAATTTGTTTATCCAAATCTGAACTGCATGCTTTCATCCAAATCATTGGTAAAAATATTGAATAGTCTAACGGTTGTTGTACTAGAAATCTCCATTCAGCTTGACAGTGATCCATTAATCACTACTCTTTGGGTCTGGTCAGTTCTTAGTTCTTTCAATTAGGTCTAGTCCACATCTTTCAGACACGTCCATAAGAAAGAATAGCACGAGAGACTTTGTCAAATGCCATCCTCAAACCTTGTTATGTGATATTTTTAGTATTTCTCTGGTGAATCCATCTAGTTATATATTAAAAATAAAAATTAACTCCAGTCTGGAATAACTTGTTTTTTGATGGATTCAGGTTGGTTTTTAATTAATCATTGCTTTTCTTTCTAAACACCTACAAACCATCTCTTAATTTTTTTTTATTCTAAAATTGGAATCAGTCAAGTTCATCCTTCTATGGTTCCAGTCTTCCCTCCAACTCACCCCACCCCTCCAGTCTGGAATAACTTTTTTTTTTTTGATGGATCCAAGTTAGTTTTAAATTAATCATTACTTTTCTTTTTAAATACATACATACAAACCATCTCTTAAATTTTTTTATTCTAAAACTGAAATTGGTTAAGTTCATCCTTCTTTAGATTCTAGTCTTCCTTCCCCCTCTCCCCACCCCTCCAGTCTGGAATAACTTATTTTTTGATAGATCCAGGTTGGTTTTTAATGAATCATTGGTTTTCTTTCTAAGTACCGACCAACCATCTTTTACATTTTTTATTCTAAAACTGGAAGTGATCAAGTTCATCCTTCTATAGATTCTACTGTCTTCCCTCCCCCTCCCCCAGCCCTCAAAATCAGGAGCAGACCTTCACATCTCTCATGGCCAGTGTCCTGCCTGGTACTGCATTTGTCACAAAAAGCTCAAGGTGCTGAACATTTCATTCATTGCCTGACTTTCTCTATGAGGAAGAAAGCAACTGGGATAGTAGACTGTGTGATCATTACTGTTACTTAATGAATTCATAATATTTGTTTTGGACACTTTTAAAGTAATGAACATATTATTCCCTGCATTGATTATACATTGTTGTAGCATAAAACATTCCGTGATTGCACATTTGAGGTAAGCCATAGCTCCATCTTTTCCAATAGCACTGATTTTCTGCTCTGCTTTCTTTGACTTTGTAGCAGACGGTAAACAATCCAGTAGATCGTTATCCTTTTACCACTTAGACTAGATTTTAGAAAAAAATACCTTAATTGGAGGAAATATACGCCTTTTTAAAAATTGTAAGAGTTATAGAAATGTCAGTGATAACAATCAAGGCAGCATTGATATCAGAGTTTCCTAAATTGTCTCCATAAACTCAGTAGAATTATCAGTGATAATAATCCATGGGATTCACGAGACTGACTGCTCAAGAGATCCATAAAACAAAAATGGTGAAGAGTCCCTGAGCTCTGCTAAGCTTCTGGGGAGAGGGATGTTACTGTGTCCCAGAGGACCCTAGAATTTTACTTTATTTAGATAGAGAGAGAGGGATTCTTTTTTTCTTTTTTTCCTGAGGCTGGGGTTAAGTGACTTGCCCAGGGTCACACAGCTAGGAAGTGTTAAGTGTCTGAGACCAGATTTGAACTCGGGTCCTCCTGAATTCAAGGCTGGTGCTCTATCCACTGCGCCACCTAGCTGCCCCTGAGAGAGGGATTCTTAATGTCAATTATCATTACTGACTTTTCTTCCGGGGACAGTGTGTTTAAGCATGCTCCATAATTTCACAGGGGAGTGACACTTTCCCACGTGCGCCTGGATCAGTGTGGTACTTACTCCCTCCTCACCCTGCTTCCATTATGGAATTCTGGGACCTAGCTTCAGAACCGCACAATTTCAGCATGAGAGAAGGAATCTCTGGGCTCTATAGTCCATACTTGGAAAGGAGAAGGAAATAACAAACTATTCCAGTATCTTTATCAAGAATACCCCAAATGGGGTCATGAAGAGTTGGACATGATTGAACAAGAAAATACTTGGGGGGAAAATCCCTCTACTATTTAGCAACAACTACTTGACTTTTGCTTGAAGATCTCCAAGATGAAGTGTCTTTCTTTAGAGTGCTAACAACACAAAACCTCTGTGGATTTCTATCCTTTTAGCTGAACACATTTTTTTTTTTTGGTGGGGGGAGAGGGATCTGAGTCTCTTCCCAGTGGTCCAGTCCCTAGAATCTGAAAAATTCTGGACTCTTGTGAATGGCATCGACTAGTTTCTCTTAGATCTTTTGTAAGTATTTTAAAAAATAATTACAGAGTGAACTTTACTTCCAATTAGACTGTGAGCTTCTTGAGAGCACCAGTTTTACCTTTCTTTGTAGCCCCTGCGTTTAACACAGGGCCTGACACTTAGTAGATACTTAATAAGTGCTTAGTGATTTTTCTTGACCTCCTAGATGTCGGCAAATGTCAGAGAAAGAAAGCGAAAAGTTAAAGCGACAAATAGGGATGTATTGTCATCTCTATGCAGAAAATTTCCAATATTTCTAAGGCCCATTCTCTGGTCACCTCTTCCTTTGGAACGGAACAGCCAGGATGTGGCTCCTTCTCAACTCTATGGATGTTCATCAAGGCCATCCATTCATAGCCCCAGGAAACCTTGTTTTCAACCAGTTCCCATTCCCACTATGTTGAGGATATGGCAAGGGCTCAACACATAGGATGGTCCTTCTGGAGTTTTATCTTGTTACTGGTTACTTGAAAAACTTTCAAAAAGCATTATTTCAGCGAATAAATGAGTCTCTACCTCTGTATTCCCTGAATTAATTCATTTCAAAGGAACCCAAAAAGAGGAATTAGTTTGTCCAAAGTATGCTGTCAGATATGAGCTGCAATTTTAAACATTCCATTAGGCCTCCTTTACTTAAGTTCCCAGTATGCTTGTGATGCCAAATACATCAGAAGGGACTCAAATTCATTGCATTATTATTTTTTTTTCGGAGGTAATTGGGATTAAGTGACTTGCTCAGGGTCACACAGCTAGGAAGTATTACGTGTCTGAGACTAGATTTGAACTCAGATCCTCCTGCATTATTTTTTAAAAGATATTTTGGTAAGTATGCATATATTGGATTTAACATACATTCTACCATGTTTAACATATACTGGAGTACTTGCCTTCTAGGGAAGAAAGGGGAGAAGGGAAGGAGGAAATTGGAACACAAAGTTTTGAAGAATTGTCCACACATGTTTTGAAAAATAAAAAGCTTTGATAAAGGAAAAAAAGATATTTGGATTATGCTAAGCATCTAGAAGTGCAGCTAGGTGTGAGACCTGAATTCAGACGTGCCCTCAGACACTTGCCAGCTGTTTGACTCTGTGCAAGTCACTTAACTCTGTTACCTTAGTTTCCTCATCTATAAAATGATCTGGAGAAAGAAATGGCAAAATCACTCCAGAATCTCTGTCAAGAAAAATGGGGTCATGAAGAGTCTGACATGAAAGTGGCTGATTAAGCATCCAAAGCCTCGGGCTGTAAGAAATAAGGGTCAGAGCATTGGGGAAAGGGAGGGGGTCATAGTGATGCTTGCCAGGTTTGGTGAGGAAAACTGGATAGCCTCTCACAAGAGGAGCAATCCAAATGGCTAGAGAGTTTGCAGTGGATCCTGGGCCTGCGGTTGGATTGGATTCTTGGGCTTTTTAGTAGCAAAAGCTCCTGAAAATCTCCCTCCTTCAAAGAACTTTCCATCTGGAGAGAAAAACAAATATTTTACTATACACGCCTGCCTCTACTTGATAAGGAGCTGGACATTTAAACGGCTCAGCAGCTAATTGAGACACTGGGGGTATGTTTATTTTTGAAATGACTCTGGCGATTTTGCTTTTCTGGTGTCATCTTGAATAAATCATTTGAACATCCACTGGAATCCTGAGATTTAGAAGTCATTCTGACATACTATTAAGCTTTGAGAAGCTTTGCTTAAAGAGCGAAGTGTGGCGGGAAGGCCGAAGATTTATTTTCCTGTTTCTCATTTAAGGTTCCACACAAAAGATTCAGTAAAAAAAATTATATCTATCTATCTATATCTATATCTATATCTATATCTATATCTATATCTATATCTATATCTATATCTATATCTATATCTATCTATCTATCTATCAAAGAAAGGAGTTGACAATTTCTTGACCTAGGAAAAACAATTGCTCAGTCCTCTTCCTGGGAGCCCCAAAGTAAATTAGGCTGGGGGTGTGGGTCTGCTTAGAAGAATGCACCATTTGAGGAGACTATTAAGATGGCTCAAGTCTTGGCTCTGATATTTGAAAGCAGGATGTTCCTGGGCAAGTCACTTAATGTCTCTTAGTCTCAGTTTTCTTATCTGTAAAATAGAAATATATATACTTCATCACAGTCTTCTTATGAGATTCACCTGAGAGTATATGTATGTAAGGTGCTTACAATTAGCCAATCAGTTCATCAATCAGTAAGCATTTGCAGCTTTGTGCCATGGGCCAGAAACAAGGCTGGATGCTGAGGATACAAAGACAGAAATAAATTGTTTGTAGGATCATAGATTAGAGCTGGAGAAAACCCTGCCCTCCAAAGGACAAAGTTTGTTAGGAGGAAACAGCATGTTGTCAGATAAGTAAGTAGAGACTCTTAAAAAATATAATCAGTTGATTCACTTTGCGCCAGACTTTGGGGATAAAAAAAGAGACCATCCACTGTGATTGGTGGGTGGGGGTGGGAGTGACCTTAGACATTTAGATTAAGCCAGAGACATCCAGCTCTTAAGATAGCAGTTTAATCATTTGTTCTTTGTGAAAGGAAGAAAACAGGAGAGGCAGCTAAGGACTGGAAATGTAGTCTCAGGTTCACTTGGAAGTAGAAGCCTCCTTCATGTTGTTTTAGCAGCTATTAGTCTGTAGGGATAACAGTAGCATCTGGGAGAGTTTGCTCCAAGAGCATGATGGGCAAAATGGAATACCCTTGTTTTCAGAAAGCCTCCTTGAGAACAGAGGACAAACAATAATAACAACTGGAGCAGGAACGGTACCTAAAGACTGGAGGACCACATTGGCTGAATCTGGTTGTCGTCCTAGGTCTCGGCTTAAATTGTGGGGCAAAGAAGGTCACTCTATTAGTGTGTATGTATCACCCTTCTATTTTAGCAGTAAAAGCTGCTAAAACAGAGGGAATCGTCACTGATCCCTCATTACTGTGTCCTGATTATCTATGGCCCAGGATCCTGTGGGCACTCTTGCTATTGGGACAGATTACAAATCATCCATGCTGCCTTATCTCATTGAACTCTTATCTCATTGAGTATCTTTCAAGGGAGGCAAGGAGGTTCACCACCTGTATTGGTGGCCTTCCTCCAGGCCATTGGCATCAGACTTAAGTAGAAATGGAGGCTATCCCATCATTCATAAGGATTCTCATGGGCTGCATTGTACAATATCAAAATGTTATATCTGGACAGCTCCGTGGCACGGTGATTAGAGCTCTGGGCCTGGACACAGTATGACTCATTTTCCTGAGTTCACATCTGGCTTCAGACATTTAATAGCTCTGTGACCATAGGCAAGTCCCAAGTTAATCCTGTTTTCCTCAGTTTCCCCATGTATAAAATGAGCTGAAGAAGGGAATGGCAAACCACTCACATATTTTTGCCAAGAAAACCCCGAATGGTGTCCCAGAGAGTCAGACATGACTGAATAACCACAACATTACTTATGTTTTATTGTATTTGTATTTATTTTGTTAAATATTTCCCAATTACATTTTAATCTGGCTCCAGCAACACTCGGGAGGGGCCGCATGTGTGACAATTCCGCTCTAGGCCACAGGACATCATGTGTCTGCCAAATGGATCTCACAGGCTATAAACAATTAAGACTTCAATGGACTAATTAGTTTGTAGATGTGTGTACTCCCTCCTGTGGTACACTTTGTAATACATTCATACTGTTTCATCTGTGAGATTCATTTCCATATCAATGATTCCTCCATAGGTGTTTACCTAACATGTGTATTCTAACTTTTATTTTTAACATTTCATCAGCACTAAGAGTACGGGATGTCCCAAAAGTTTTCAGCTTTTAATACCAGAAAACTACACTGTGACTTTTGGAACAACTTCATGTACTCTAGCCAATAGAAAATGATGTCTTAGAAATATAAAATAGGGTTTCTTAGCTTTTTGTGATATCCCAGACTATTGATCTAAGATGCGTGAAATAGATCCATTTTTGGAGTAGTTTAAAAATTATTTGATGTGTTAATGTTAATGAAGGCTAAGTTTCTATAATAGCAATAACAAACAAGAGTTTCTTAGGAATTGATACTCTTTATCCTGACCAATTTTTTTTTTTAAAATCAGGTGTTAGAGTAGAGCAGCAGGAATTAACAATCAGGAGCTGAAGTTCATTTTTTAAACAATCTAATCTCTACTTAACAATAAAAAAATTATGATATTGTGTATGTTGTGTGTGTTGTGTGGCTTGTGCAAAATCCTTTGAAGATTCAGTGGGAGTTGCTTTGGCTAATCTCGTGCTCAGCCTTTCAGAATGAGCTAGGCTGTATAATACTACTACTAATAATATGATAAGCTACTGATGTAAAATCTATCATCAGGGCAAAGAGGAGTCGTTACTTGCAACATTTCCAAGTGGAGCAGAAACTTTTCTTTTGTTTGCTTAGCCTTCAAGAGTCCATGTCGTGTTCAGAAAAAGATTTTAGTAGAGGGTAGGAGAAATCAAAACAAGGTGGAATATGGGAAATATTAGAACTGTAACTAAGGCAGGGTGAGTGGGACTTTGCCTATGGATGCTGATGTCCATAATGCTGTTTCTGTCATCCAAAGGAAGGGAAGTGAAGGGAAGGATGCTCTGGTTGTCTGGTGATTTGGCCCTGGGTTAATAAGCAGGTGAGAATGGATCTACTTCCTCCATGCTAGTCCTGTAGACTTGGTGAGAGCCCATGCAGCAGAGAAATGAGCAACAAGCAGGAATACGTCACAGCTTTTGCTACTTTCTGTCTTTGGTGAGGAGACTCTTGAAGATGCTTCTTTCTTTAGTAAAGGCGTGGCGTGTATCTCTGTAGTTCAGCACCCTCACTATATGAGAGAAGAGTAACACAGCAACTTGGCAAGAAATCCTTCATGGCCCACTTATGGACATTGGGTTCTCCAGGGTGGAATGAAAAGCAAACTGGGAAGTGATTTCTGAATCAGGATCCATACTCCCCCACTCATGTCAGCCTAGTTTGTCCTGAGCACTGGAGTTCCTAGTTATGACTTGGATACCTATTATTCAAGTGTAGGCTTAATTGAAAGGTAACATGAACTGTGTTATAATCTTGAGCACGTTGTTGGTTTTGCCATTTGTCAAGCCAACAGAATCTTAGTCAATCTGCATATTTCACATGAATGAGATACCTTAAGTTCATGGTAAGAGAGTGGGGCCCATATGGTTCATCTAACTGCCAAGAGCTCATCACTCAGATGATATCTTTCTCCCCAGGTTCATCCTTAAAAAATAATTTGTATTTCCTTTCCATCAATTCTCAATCTCTATTCCTACATCTTTCTTAGTGCAACCCTCCATCTCTCAATCGTAGAGGCTCGTAAAACTGGTGGCTCTCCCATCCATTTTCAAACCAATCCCCTCACCCCAAAAGGGTTCATTTTTTTATTCATCAGAGCTGCTAACACCTCCAGTTTGATCCAAAAGTGGCAAAGAATTTCTCGGGAAATAGCTGATGAAAGAGCTATATGGAACAAAAATGAGCATTCTGGGTCCGCAACATACTCTATGAATATTTACTCTAAAGATTAACTTTGGCTGGAAAAATTGCAACAAAATTTATCTTAATTTATGAACTAGCAACTATATATCCTGTTACATGACTCTCTAAAGAAACTTTCTACTATACAATTCTCTTAGGTTACTGTTGAAGATGGTAGGTGGAACAGAAAGTGCCAATCTGCAAGAGTGAGGGCAGGAGTCCAGGGGTCCCCTAAAGCAATGACATCAAAAATCAAGCCCTTAGTCCTGCTCCTTAGGTAATAATTATGTTACTCTTCGTCTCCATTATATTTGTCTAAACCAACAAGTATGTAAATATTCCACATAGACCAAGACTTATCTTTCCTTAGCATTCTGATGTTTGTTTTCATCTTCAAAGGTTTACTCCATCTGATTTTCCGTCCCTGGATTCCTTCCATCTCTTCTCTCCCATTTTTTCTCTCAATCCATTTAATTTGGGGGGCAGCTAGCTGGTGCAATGGATAGAGCATCAGACCTGGAGTCAGGGAGATGCTTCATGAGCTCAAATCTGTTCCACTTACTAACATTGTGATTTTGCCAATAATGTTGAAGTAAACTATCAATTTATGAGGTAAACAATTTAGGAACACCTATAGATAAAGGTATAAAAAAATCCCACTTGAGGCCTTGCCCATCACCCTTCTCGGAGAGCATGACTAGGGCTGGTTCTTGAATTCCCCACTTGGAGACTGGAGCAGATAATGTTGACTTGAGGGCAGTGCTGATTGACTTGAGACTTTCCAAGATGACTACCTTGGAGAGCACTGCCTGATTTCCTACAGTTGGGACAAAGAGGGAATCTTGTCAAGTCTGGTACGAGGGAAACTGATCAGAGCCTCATTTTCAGGTTGGTGGTTTGTTCTTAGAGCATATCATTACATGCTTTGATGAATAAATCTTTATCCCAGGCATTGCTAGCTGAATCTAGTTTTTACCCACTACTCCCCACAAATAATAGTAATGGAGGCAGTACATATCATATATAGTCTAAAGGGAGAAGGTATATGAAAATAATTATGTATACACAAGTTGTGTCCAGGATAAATTGGAAATAATCAATACAAGAAAGGCAATATCACAAGGGACAATAAGGAAATGCTTGTGGCAGAAGACGAGATTTTAGGTGCATTTTGAAGAAAACCAGAGAAGCCAAGAGGCAGGAAGAGCAAAAGGCCTGAGTTTGGAAGTGCAATGTCTTGTGCAAGAACAAAGAGAAGGTTGGTTGCTGGAGGGAGTCAAGTGTAAGAGGATTGGAAAGTTAAGAGGGGTTCGGGTTGTAAAGATCTTTGAACTTCAAACAGAGGGTTTTATATTTGATCCTGGAGGTGATTGGGACCTACTGGAGTTAGTTGAATAGCCATGGGTGAGATAGCACAGTCATACCTGTCTTTTGAGTCTTTCTGACTCCACAGCTGGCTCTCTTCACTCCCTCATCTTGCCTGTGTTTTACTTGGAGAATGACACTAATGACCAAAGGAAAGATGGGAACTTTCAGCTCGTTGTATTATAAATTCAATTAACCCTGTCCTAATCAATGAAAAGGCACTAGCTGGTTATTGATGTGCCGATCATTTCAGAATCAGAGATCTGTGTGCAAGCAGGCCATTGGGCTTGTTAGAGCCCAGGCCAAAGAAAACATCACAGCATTGTAGATTTAAAGCTGAAAGAAGCCATAGAGATCATTGAAGGCAATCTCCTTTTACAGATAGGACAAAACAATTATAGGAAAGGAAAGCATGGGCTGACCTGCTTTAATAAGCTGCCGACTCTGAAAAAATGGGAAACGTGCAAGAGCTGGATTCCATCATCATTTCCCAGAGAAGTTTAATGATCTCTGCAACGGAAAGCCCAGAATCCGTCTCCGCCAGCAGGTTCTTAATTTCCAAGGGGAGCCAGAAAAAAAAAAAAAAGGACAACAGAAGGATAAAGTACAAGCTTGTTTGCAAAATATAGTACAGGAGCGTGACAGAGGGTTAGGAACAGCATCATTGCAGAAAATACTGATGAGTTGCTGATGGGGCCAGGAGCCTTCGGAAAGCTCGACATGAGACATACATTAAACACAAATAATCTTCTGGAAACATGTCTCCGCAGCTCACTGCCACACTCAAGAGACTTCAGTAGCTCCCTTTTGCCTCAGGGGAAAAACCCAAACTCCCCAGATTGTCATTTCAAGCCATGCACGGTCTGGGCCAGCATACCTTTCTGGGTTTGCTGCCCATTTCTCTTTAGAAGTACACTCTTTTCCAGTAAATTAAACTCCATGCTGCTTCTCAAACTCAATGTTTTGTTTCCTGCTTTGTGCCTTCCCACAGGCTGGCCCTATGTCTGTCATCCACACTCCCTTTTCACCTTCACTTCTTCCCTGTCTTCCTTGAGGTTCAGCTAATGTAGGTATGCCTTATAGGAAGTTTCCCCTTGTTAGTGATTTGTTTTTGTGTGTGAATATATATATGTGTGTGTGCATAAACACCAAACATATGATATACATATATATGCACATTATATGTACACATATAATATATACACACAATATATGTCTATTTACAATGTATACATATATGTATATTTTATATACACATATATACAACTGATCTTTTCCTTAAAAAGATTTTGTAGTTCACATATATTATGCACACATATAGTATACGTAACAAAGCACTAAATGTATATGATATATGTATATTACATTTCGATAAGAAGAGAGCTTATAGACAAATTAGTCCAACTACTTAATTTTCTAGACAAACAGATGATCAAAGATGTGAAGTGGTTTGTCCAGTGTCACATAGGTAACAAGTGGTTTATTCCTTACTTTCTAAATTATCATGTTCATATTTATCTGTTTACAGATTGAAATCTCCCTCTCCCCACTACCCCTCTTTTCCCTAGTGGAATATAAACTTGCCGGAAGGAGCATTTTTTGTTTTGTCTTTGTATCCCCAGTGACCAGTTGTATCCACTAGTATAAAGCATAAATGGGATTCGATGCAAGTCAATTCAAATATCCTGAGAACATTTGTGGTTGGATCCAGGAGAAGGAAAACTAACAGACCCAGAAATGGTACACATCTGCTAGCTTTTGATGACTTACATCCTTTTTTGGGAAGATGTTCCATTGTTCCATTTAGACTCCATTATTTTTGTACCTAACTTACTATCTGAAAAATGTCCCTCTTTTTATTACTTTATTTTTAAAAATGTTATTTATTTATTTATTGAAAAAATGGCCCTTTATAAGATGAAGGAAATAATAACTACCTAATTAAACACATATAGAAGAAAGCTGGACTAGAAGTCACACAATTTAAAAAGAATTCAATTCCCCCCCCCAAAAGATCTCAAGTTGGGGAAGAATCTAAAAGAATTGAAAAGATCACAAGTAGTACTTTTACCAAAAAGGAAAAAAGAAGTGCCAACATTTGTATTTGTTTACTGATTTCAGTAGGTCATATTGTAGATAAAACACTCAGCCTGGAGTCAGGAAGATTCATCTTCCTAAATTCAAAATCAGCCTCAGACACTTATCAGCTGTGTGATCCTGGGCAAGTCACTTTGCCTCAAT
The DNA here is from genome assembly GCF_048593235.1 of Sminthopsis crassicaudata. NCBI lineage: Eukaryota > Metazoa > Chordata > Mammalia > Dasyuromorphia > Dasyuridae > Sminthopsis > Sminthopsis crassicaudata. Next base: position 13,625,633 of record NC_133619.1, on the reverse strand, counting down.
TTTCTTATCTGCAAAGTAAGTTAAAGAAAGAAATGCCAAGCCACTCCACATTTGTTCATCAAAGGTATTTATTGGGTCTTGAAGGATTCTTTATTGATGACTAGAGCCTCCAAATGTTCCTATTTGCAAATGATATTGGGCTGATTTTATGGAGCCCCAGGACATTCCTCCTAAGTGAAATCTACAACTTTGCAAAGTAAGTTGTTCAACCATCCACTTAAGATAAACAGAATGGATGAAAAGGACATTATTATATTTGATCTTTCCTTAGATGGACATCATATGGAATTCTTCCCTCCATGTGTATCTTGGATCAATGAAGCATATGGATAATTGGAGCTGGACCTAGAATCAAGCAGTTACCAGTTCTGGGTTAGATTGCACTTAGGAAACTGTCCAGTGCTTGCCTTGATCCCAACTTATTCCCTGATGCAGAACTTTTCTCTTTAAATTAGGATTCTTCTGTAAATCATGGAAAATCATAGATTTGGAGGACTCAAAATAGCAAGTCACAGGTGGTGGATGGATGGATTGGTGTCTGGTAGGCAGAAGCAGGATGCAACATTCCCTATGTGGAGTGGTGTAAAACTGTCGAACTGAAAGAAAAATGGATCCCCTGGCTGGCTGCATAATGACTTCAAAAACCACAAATCAACATTATCTATGTTGCCTATATTCTTAGTTGTTTTGTTACACTTTTTTTTTTTCTTTTTGTGGAGGCAATTGGGGTTAAGTGACTTGCCCAGGGTCACACAGCTAGGAAGTGTTAAGTGTCTGAGATCAGATTTGAACTTAAGTCCTCCTGACTTCAGGGCTGGTGCTCTATCCACTGCACCACCTACCTTCCCCTGTTACACATTTTTCAATTAAAATTTAATCTCCTTCTGGAGGCATTAGGGAAGTTTGCCCTTCACAAGTTCAACACCTCTGATGTAAAAGACTTTTGAGAACTCATTAGAACAGAGCACCTGGCCCAGGCACTGGAATCATGCTTCACCTAGGATGCTACTTGCTCTGCTCATAATAACAGAAAAAAAAAAAAATCTGCTGAATGGGGTTATTAACTTTGTAGTAACCAGGTCAGCAAAGGACTTTTACTGGAGGTCAACTGCAAAAAAAAAAAAAAAAAAAAAAAGAAAGAAATTAATTTCACAATTAGCAAAACCCTCCTAATGGGATTTTTTCTGGGTAGATAAGAAAAAAAAGGAGCTGGCTAATCCAATTAATAGTATAAACAAGGGAAATGTTAGCCCACTTAAAAGGCAGAATTTGCATTCAAACAATTAATATGCTAATTATAAATAGCTTGCCTACCTGCTAAAACTCAGGCTTCTCTAATAAAGCTAGTTCCAGATCTTTTTTGGATCAGCTTTTTCCCTATGCCCTTTAAAATAATAGAACAGAATGCCTTTAAGTCTATCTGTTGGCAACTGACCTTTCCCTTAAAAAGATTTTGTAGTTCGCAGTCTTTCCTCCAGAACATAAACATTTCTGGCTAAAAGCCAGAGAAAAAAAGAGAGAAGATCATATAAACTTAATTCTTAGTGAGACACCTTTAGTAATATGGCACCTTCCCTCCTCCTCCTTCCTTTTTTCTCTCCTGCTCTCTCTCTCTTCTTTCCCTACATAAGACCATTATATGCTATAAGGATAATGTCCCCATTTACCCTTCGTAAGAGAGCAGGGATTGCTTTTATTTTTGCCTTTGTATGATATTTTTAAAATTGCTTATTAAATAAAAATAAGGGATTATTAATACAGTTCTCTGGATTCTTTACATCATAGTTTCTTGGGTTATCTTTGGGTACCATGATTTATTTAGCCCTTCCACAATAGATGGGAATCTGCTTTGTTTCCAATTCTAGCTAAAACCAAAAGGGCAAGGGACAGAACTAGGCACAGGCTGGACCTCTGTAGAGGTGAAGATGAAGAGAGAATGAAGAGAAGAAGAGATGAAGATGAAAAGAAAATGTACAGTAGGTAAAATGTATCCATAATACCTCCAGTCTGGTCCTGACTATCTTCCCCTTTCTTTCTCTCTCCTTTCCCTTTCTAATGACTTACTCTTTCTATCTAGGTACCAGGATTTTAAATTTTGATTTATTTCCCTAAGAATCTAATATCTATGGAAGGAATGAAAGAACCAAGGCTTTTGTTGTGGTGGTTGTTGTTGAGTTGTTCAGTCCTGTCAGAATCCTTATGACCCCTCCGGCCAGGCCCTTCTAGTCTTCATTGTCTCTCAGTTTGTCCAACTTCAAATCCATTGTTTCCATGACACTGTTTATCCATCCCATCCTCTACCATCCCTTTTCCTTCTGCCTTCAATAAGAAAGTGGGATTTTGAGCTGAGTCTTGAAGGAGCCAGGGAAACCAAAGGCCAGAAGTAAGGAGGGAGAGCATCCAGGCACGGCAAACTACCAGGACAAAGGTGTGAATCTGGAGATGAGGCTATTGGAGTTTTATTATGGAGTGTTTGGAGGAGGTTAAAGTGCAACAAGATTGGAAAGGAGGGTAGGAGCTGGATTATGGAGAATTTAATCTTAATAGGGGAAGTTTCATTTGATCTTGGAGGTAACGTGGAGCCTATTCAGAAATAAAGAAGGATAGGATAGAGAAGAGAGACAGGTTGGCATTGAGCAGGGGTACTACCCTGTATTTCTCTTATTGTTGTTGAGTCATTTTTCAGTTGTGTCCACCTCTTCATAACCCACTGGGGATTTTCTTACAACAGGAACTGGAGCGTTTCACTGTTTTCTTCTCCAGCTCATTTTACAAATGTGGAAACTGAGGCAAACAGTTAAATGGGTTGCCCAGGATCACACAGCTAATAAGTATCTGAGGCCAAATTTGAACTTAGGAGGATGAATCTTACTTATTCTAGGCCTGGTGTTCTATCTACTGCAGTTCTACCTAGCTATCCTTATTTTTCTGTATTTATACAAGTTTAATTTTATAAGACCATAATAATAATAACTCAATCTTATATGGTTCTTTTTTTCCCTAAGGCAATTGGGGTTAAGTGACTTGCCCAGGATCAAACAGCTAGGAAGTATTTAATCTCTGAAGCCAAATTTGAACTCAGGTCCTCCTGACTTCAGGGCTGGTGCTGTATCCACTATATCAGCTAGCTGCCCCTCTTATGTGATTCTTTAAAGTTTAAAATAACTTTATGAGCTATAGTACAAAAATATCTCCATTTTATAGATGCAACTAACTAAATTAGCTGTCCTCCGTCCTTGAAACTCACTTTTTCTTTATCTCTTCTTCATGGTAAAACTTTTTCTGATTCCCCCAAAATTATTAGAAATCTCTTTTTTGAAATGTCTTTCTAAATACCAGGTGGGAATATACTCTATCTCCCTATAAGCTCCATAAGGGCAGAGATTATTTTATTACCTTTATATATCTATGTATCTTCTATGCCAACTCTAGCGTCTTGCTCATAGTAAGCTTTTAATATCCAGAACTGAAAAAAAATTTGACTCACAGGCTATTAGGAGCTGTCCATGGTTATGGTAGCCAGTGAGGTCCAGAGTCAGGTTTCAATCTATCACAAGCAGTTTTCAAACTATCTTCTGACTCCATTTCTGTTGGGTTCTTCTCTTTTACTCCCTCCTTCCCCTCACTCCCACCCTGTGATCCTAAGACATAAAAACTGAGGATAAGACCATTGAAGGGAGCAGCTGTGGCTTCTGGGAAGGATGAAATAGCAAACTTCTATTGTCTCCTTTTTTTCTTCTTCCTGAGACTTCTCCTCTTTGCAGAATGTTGACTGGCTTTTCTTCTCAATGTGCAGTCTTCCTTTCATCCTTCCACCCCCATGTCAGCCCCGAAGTTTTCAGTATAAGCGGAAGTTCCCTCCAGATACTTTTTATTCACTTTTTCATTATCAAACTTTTGACAAAATGTTCGAATACAAGAAACGAAAGACCTTTTGTGCCCATTTCCAGAAAGCAAAGTGCACAGTTTCAGCTCAAGAAGGTAGTGACTCCCTAATTGGGAACCTTCTGCTATGGGGTCTATTTTTGCATTGCAAATTTGACTGCAGGAGGCTACCCAATTTATTTGGGTGACTTAATACTCCCCAGAGAGTCTGCAATAGTAACATTTCAACAAAGTGCCAACATTCCTCCTGGTCGACTTTGCAAATGATTAAACATCATGTAAGTAATGAATTTCACAACATGAAAATAAACAGTTACCTGAAAATGAAAGAGCATCCTGAAACCTAATCTTATGCAAATCACATTATTATTATTATTATTTTACTATTCCTTGCATTAAAGAAATATCACCGTCCCTTACCCTTAGGTCACCAAAAACAAGGTTGGCTGGCATGGGGAGCTCTTTACCCAGCAATGTAGTGCGGAGGAAAGAGCATGGGGCTGGGAGTTAGAAGTCCTCATTATATCATAATCTAGCTGTGAAATCCAGGACAAGTCATATCATTTTTCTGAAGCTTTCTCCTTGTCTGTGACCTCTCTGTAAAGCAAATAGTCATGATCTCTGAAGCATTTTGCTGTTCTAATGTTCTGTGGCTCAAGGCATGATGGACAGTTCCCTGAAAGCATAAGTGGTAACGGGCATTTAGGTAGAGCTTTTAGTTCTGGCAAGCCCTTCATGATGCATCACCTCATTTGAGACTTACAACAACCCCACTGTAGCAAAACAGTTCAGAAACTGAGCCCAGCGCCCTTGGCCACCCGATTAGTGTTAGAGTTAGTATTAGAGCCTAACTTCAAGTCCATTACTCTTTCCATTATATCTTGTTGCCATTGTCACTGTTGGTCAGTCAATCAATATTAAGCACCTACTATGTGCAGATATTGTGTTACATGCTGGGGCTGCAAAGAGAGGTAAAAGACAGTTGAAAATAGTGTTAGGATGAGGAGTTTATAACCTAATAGAGAAATAATGTGCAGACCACCTGTACAAATAATCTATATCAGAGACAAATTGGAAATAATCAAAAGACGGAAGGCACTAGAATTAAAAGGGCTCGGAAATGGTGGAGATGAGACAACTTCCAGAAAGGTGTTTAAAGAGTTTATCGCTTGGATACAGTAATATATATATGCTTAATTTTAAATATATTTTATTTTATGTTTATTATAATTATAATAATTTATAACAATTTTATATAATTATGACACAATCATATATAATATATAAAATATAAATATATAATTATACTAATATTATTTTATATTATATTAATTTCCAAACAAATCCTTCCTCTCCTTCATTTCTCCCCCTGTTCCTCCATCGATCCATCCTTTGTCATTGATGATTTGTCTTTTGAGTGTTATTTGATTAATGGCATTTTGGCCCTTTTCAATTATGGAGGACAACTGAGCTATCCTCTGTAAGGAAGATTTAAAAGAAATGAGAAAAAAGCATAAGTGCCTGACAAGAGATGTAGTATTCTTCAGTCCTAAAGAGAAAGAGATACACATCAAGTGTTCTCCAGGGCCAAGCCTGTTGATTAAATTAAGTATCCTTTAATTTCATTTTATCATTCTTCCTGCTGACACCATTGTAGTCATTGAAAAGACTTTTCCTGATTCTGTTTGCTTTACTCTGCATCAAATGGAAGAATTTTGTTAGCAGAAAAACAATAACAATAAAGTGTCAGGAAGGAAGAGGGTCTGGGTTCAACTCTTACCTTAGTTACGCTGACTAACTGGACATTGGGCAAAACACATAACCTCTCTGTGCCTCAGTTTCTTCCTCTACCAAAAGAGGGGTTTGGATTAGACAGCTGCTGAGGTTCCTTCCAGCTCTAGGTATAGGAAGTCTGTTGAAATGCCTCCCCATGCCTTTCTGAATCCTGCATTTTTATTTCTTGCAGTGAGGTAATATTCTATTACCTCCAGGTGCCATGATTTATTTATCTATCCCCAGTTGATGGGAAGCCACTTTGTTTCCAGATCTTATCACAAAAAGTGCTGCAATTATCATTGGTTATATAAGGGACCTTACTTTCTGTCTTTGACCTCCTTTGGAATAGATACCCAGCAGCAAGGTACTTTGGAAGCCAATGAATACCCTAGTCTGAGTCTGTGGAGTCTCCCTGGCAGAGTCCTTGGGGAGATGGAGATCAGTGATTTCTTCTTTCTCTCCATTTCTTTGCTTCACTGCAATATTTTTAGCTATTATCAAAAGGTAATAAATGAGATTTTTCTAATTAGTGTGACAAGTCAGGGCAATCACACACAGAAATGCTATAGAAAATTACAAAAATAAACACATTGAGCAAGATTTTAGGAGCTTGATTTTTTTTCCCTGAGGCAATTGGGGTTAAGTGACTTGCCCAGGTCACACATCCAGGAAGTGTCACGTGTCTGAGGCTACATTTGAACTCAGGTCCTCCTGACTTCAGGGCTGGTGCTCAGGAGCTTGATTTTTAAGTACAGACATTTCTATATAGAACACCAATTGCTCTGGGTAGTGAATGCCCTGGATGACCCCTGGAGTCTCTCTTCTCACTGAAATTCTAAGAAATCAAAACAGAATTAAAATAAGACACACTTTTACTTTGGTCCAGCCTCAGACTTTTTTCTTCCTCATACATATCCCTCTGCCTACAATGGTTTCCTTCCCAAACAAAGCTGCTTGTGCTCTCAGGATGCTGTCAGCGGTCTGTCTATCTCTGCTCCCTCTCTCTCTGATCTTCTCTGCCACAAAGCTCTCACCTGATTCCTCCTCTATCATAAATTCTCTTTGTGCTTTTTTTTTCTTTTTTCTTCTGTGAGAAATATTTTTATAAACTCTTACAAATGCATAGCCCCCTTCTTCCCCACCTCATTCTCCCATAATATAATCAGAGTTAGTTCTAAAAGGAGCCACCTTTTACTTTAAAAGACCCATTAATTAATATGATGGATAGAAGAATGATGGCGAGTGATACTTCATATGAAATTGTCTGTGCAACTGCTTGTAAGGCTCCAATTAGAGCATATTTTGAGTTTGATGCTCACCCAGATCATAGGATTGAGTAAACTGAGAGTCCTGGTAAGGATAATCTAACCCTTCTTATTTTACTGATGAAGAAACTGAGACCCAGAAAAGCACCATTACTCTTTGAAGGCTCCAGAGGAAGTCCTAGCTGGGTTGGGATTGGGATCCAGGTCCATTTCTTTTCACTGGGACATGCTGACTTGTTCTCTTCCCTTCCCTCTGTTTAACCCTTTATCCTACTCTCTTTTGAAACTTTTTAAAACTTGAACTTATTTTTTAAAAGTAAACTAAGGCAGACACCAATTGATAAACATCCCACCTCCTCCCGCATCCAGTGTGAGGGAGCTGAACTGTTAGTCCATTGGCCATTTGACCATTTCAATACATATTATGATTTCTAATAGCAACAGGAAGGACTTTTAACTTGTGTCTCCCAGAGTTCCACACAAACATTAAGGGGGCATGGCCCTCCATGTTGCTTCTGCTGTGCCGTTTAATGGAATAAGAGATTTAAAGGCAGTGTTGTTCCAGTAGAAAGTGTGCTAAATCTGTATTCAAAGGACCAAGGTTTGAATTCTGGCTGGTATAATAATTATTTCTCTATCCCTACCAGCCAGCATTGTGCTTCGTTTAGAGCTCATTAAAAAATACCCTTTGATTCTGGGTTTTTTAAAATTAATACTGATTACAGGGATGACCCTGCTGAAAATGTGAGTTGGACACAAGAAGAATCAGGGTTCCTTGTCCTTAATATCCGTGCTGGTACATGTGCACAAAGTTAACTCAGACTTAATTAAAAGACATTTCCTAATTGTTGTTTACAATCAGTAATCCTATGGTATTTTGCTCATCCCTTTTAAGCATAAATATCCCTATGGAATATGTCATACCCAGCATTTCCCCTCCCCCTCACAAAGGGCCCACAACAATATCTATTTACAAAATGCCCTTGTGGTCTCTATGCCCACATGAATATAAATTCTTTATATCAAAGAGCTATTTCCATTCTAAGATGTTATTTCCAACAGCAATTTCGCACTGTTCATATCCTCCTCCTCATTTAAAAGAAGATTAAAATATGGGGAAAAAAAGATGTCTTATTTAAAGTGAAAGGAGACAGCCATTAAATAGTGCCTGGGGATTTTCAGAGATGGAGTCTGTTTGTTGATTTTTTTTTTTTGGTTATTTGTAGCCAGCTACAAGAATTTCTGCACCCCTATCTCAAGCTCTCTTTAACTATTCAGTCTCCTCATTTCATATGTATGAAAAGTTTTGTTGAGTGGGAGGCTGATAATGGATTGGGAAGCTCTTTTTAGAGGCATCCTGCACCAGCCTAAAGTTGAGGCAAGAATTGCTCTCTTAAGTTTTCACTGATGGAGGCCAGAGGATGGAATAAGACCAGTGCATCTGCCTGACTTAGGAGGTTAACTATTAAGCTCACCTCTGAGAATGAGATGTAGACTTAGGAGGCTTTTTCTTCTACATGAAGAATTCTCATTGGCTGCAGGGATGGTAACACTCAAGGTTGGGGATCCTACTCAAGCAGCCTCATTCTAATTGGACTCCCAGGAATCTTACCCAAGAGGCCACAGGAAGTCCCGGGCTCAGTCACTGGCTCTGATGATTTAATGAGAGCTCTATATAAACATTTTACAAACATCTCTGAGATGCTACAAGAGAATATATTTATGAAGAAGTCATTTCAGCTAAATTCTCTAAACTGGCAGTAATTATCCACTAATTCAAAGATAATTACTTAATGAGCAATTTACTTATTGTTGACTGGAGAGACTGTATAGGTTAGGGAGCCAAGGGCTAGCCTTGAACATTCCTAGACATGAATTCAAATCCTGCTTCTGAAAATGAGTCAATAAACACTTGATAAATCCTTATTATGTACCAGACATTGTCCTAAGCATTGAGTATACCAAGAAAGGTGAAAATTTGCCTCCCACCCTCAAGGAGTTTGCATTCTAATGTGAAGAAATCTGCAAAAATTATGTTTACAGTGTTTGCCTTTCTTTGTATCCCCAGTGCTTTAGCACAGTGCCTGACACATAATTTGTTGTTCTTTTTTAGTTGATACAGTCTTGTTCAATTTGTGACCCCATTTAGGATTTTCTTGGGAAAGATACTGGAGACGTTTGCCATTTTCTTCTCCAGGTCATTTTACAAATGAGGAAACTGAGGCAATAGGGTTAAGTTACTTGCCCAAGGTCACACAGCTAATAAATGTCTGAAGCCAAAATTGAACTCAGGAAAAGTAATCTTCCTTACTTGAAACCCAGGACTCTAGCCATTGAGCCACCATATTAGTTTACTTCCTGAGCATAAATGGGAAGTTAACTGTGAGAGAAGGCTGGTTGGTTGTTGTTATTCATTCTCGAAAAGAATCCAAATGACATCACTATGTTATAGTTAAGTTTTAATGTGTCTGGTCAGAATAATACAAGCTTGGGAGGCTCTTCCACAGATTGGGCAAAATAGGTGAACACCTGGGGTAAACTCTCTCTAGTTTTGTGCATCTCCCATTTTTTCTGAGCCAATTCAGTTCTGCCTTGCTCGCAGAGCACACAGCACCTTCTCTGACGAGGGCACACCATGCTAGGTGGTCCTGTCTCCCATGTTGTGTTCAGGATATTGTCCGTGTAGCTCCCATGTTTCAGTATGCCTTTTTGGAAGTTTTTTGCTTGGGAGAAAAGAATTTAAACACGAGTCCTTGGATAACCCAGTCTTATAAATAAATCTAGGAAGCAAATGAGTAGGGTTGGCTCAGCATTTTGTTCTCAAGGACAGGTTCTTCCGCTGGACAAATTTAGGGTCCTAAAGTAGCAATGGGACCAGTGATGTGTGTCTAACCAGTGGAAAAGATGTCTCTGTACCAGAGCGGCCTGGAAAAACTATCTGTTGAGAGACAGCTCTGTTCTGAAGCTGACTAATTTAGGAATGGTTTTGGGAGGCCACGATCCTCACTGTATCCATGGGATACAGTTCAAGCCAGGGAAAGGTGGCTGCTCATTAATCAATGGTTTCCTGGAAGAATTGTCTACAGATAGGCACGTGAAATGTGGGAAAGATCTATTTAAAAGATAAAACACTGATTCTGTCATATGAAAACTTTCAAAATGGCATAGCTCCCTACCCTAAATACATCATTAGCAGGTGCTAAGTCCTTTATAATTACATATAAATAATATAACAAGTGCATGAAAACTCTATTTCTCTAGTTTAATCATACTGTTTCAAAACATCTTTTTCCCCAATAAAATTAAAGACTTAATTTAAATTAAAAAACAACAACAACCAAGAACAAATGAGTCTGCAGGAATGTTCAGTTCAATTCAGCAAAGTCTTATCAGGCCACTGAGTCAGCTAGATTGCATCATAATATATAGAGACTTGAGCCTGGAGTCAGGAAAATTCATCTTCTTGAAGTCAAATACAGACACTTAGCAGCTGTCACCTTGAGGAAAGTACGGTTTGTCTCAGTTCCCTCATCTGTAAAATGAGCTGGAGAAGGAAATGACACTCCCAGATCTTTGCCCAAAAAAACCCAAATGGCGTTACAGAGATGAAATGATTCAACAAATATTTATTGAACACCTATTAACACTGTGGAGGAAAAATAATCAGAACTCTGAGCCAAAGACACTTTATTAGAATTCAGTTTCCCTCCAACTAAGTAGACCACAGATCTCCCTCTCCATCTAAGTTTCCACCTCCCCTCACAGCACTGCTTTTATAGAATAACACTTATGCTAAATATAAAATAGGAATTTCATTGGATATCATAGTCCATAGAATAAAATATGAATACCAGCAGGGTCCAACCTTCAGTATCCCTCATCATGACTATTATCATAGCCCTCGACTAGCCTTCTTTCACCTTCTCTACTCTCAGATCTATCCCCCACATCACTGACCAACTGATGTTCCTAAAGTACAAGTCCCATCATGTCACTTCACTCCTCAACAGACTTCTAGAGCTCCCTATGGCCTCTTGGATAAAATACAGATGCGTTGATTTGGCATTTCAGGTCCTTCTCAATTAGACTCCAGTCTGTCTTTTCAGGTGGATTAAATGTTACTCTCATCCAGTATGAGATCCAATATTCTCCATGGCAATTAAAATGCCCTACATACCCATATGGGATAGTCTGTCTCCTTCTGGCTTTGTATAAGCGTTCCCTCCTGCCCTCAACATTCTATCTTTTCTCCTTCCAAGGTTCAGCCCAAAGGCTGCTGGAACTTTCCTGATTCCTCCTATTGTATATTCTTTCTTCAAAACCATTCTGAACATATTTTGTAAAATCCTATATTCACGTGTGTGTATGTATATATGTAGATATATATATATATCTACATATATACATATATTATATCTATATCTATATATTTATATGTACATCTATGTATATATATATATACATTCATACACACACACACATACACACACACACACACACACACACACACACACATGCACATGTATATGTAGTATTTTTCCTGAAGGCAAAGATTACCTTGCATTTCTGTTGGATATCTATCCCTGCTCCCGGCACAGTGAAGGTACTTATTAAATGCTTATTGATCAGCTTCTTCCAGATGGGGGGCCAGCCTCTGCCAAGGATGGAATAAAGACATGGAATGAGAGATAATAAAGGGATCCGTGTAGTTGGAAGGGGAGGTGGTAAATGGGAGGAACACATAATAAGACTACCGAGGTGTGAAGAGTCAAGAAGAAAATAAGAGGATTAAGGTATAAATGCTTAGAATATAAAGCAAAATGTGACCAGTGGAGAGGGCCAGTGATTTATAAGAGTCATCATTATTAATAATTATATGTTAACTAAATATACTTACTATTATTAATAATTATTATAAATCTGCATCTATGATTTCCTCAATGGGGAGTTCCCAATATAGAAAGTTCTATGAACAATCGAAGTAGAGAACTTTGGTCTATAACTTAGTTTTGGAGAACTACCACAGAAAGATTTAATGGTCTGCCTCAGAGTCACATGGCCCGCACGTGTCATTGGTAGGACTTGAATCCAGATCTTCTTTGCTCCAACATGCTTCCTGAGTCTATCTACTAAGCCAAATTACTTCTCATGAGAAGAAATAATTTTTAAAAAAGAATGGTATCATACTACCTGGAGGCTGCCTCTGCCCTTTTAATCCCCCTGTATCCATTTCATATCTATATGTATTCATATGTACATGAAATATATATATATATATATGAAATATGAATATATTTTTTGTTGATAGAATATAAGCTCTTTGAAGGCAGGGACTGGTTCACCTTTCCCTATTTCCAGAGCTTACAAAATGCGTGGCACTTGTTGGGCATTTAATAAGTTCTTGTGGATTGATTGAATTGTCCAAAGACTAACAAGTGTCTGAAGTCACTGCTCTTCCCATCCCGGTCTCCTAAAGTAGTCTGGTGGGAAAGGGTGTTCAATTTGAAGTCGGAGGCCCTGGATTCAAATCGTGCTTCTATCACTTTCTGTCTGTGTGTCTCTGGGCATGTGTGATACTTGTGAACTTTGCTGCATCTTTAAAATGAAGGTTTGGCCAAGGTAAGCCCTGGTACCTTCCAGCTCTAAATCTAGAAACTTATGATTAACATTGCACCCTTAATGATCTGCTCATTAAGAAAAACCAAGGATATTTAGGATGGAAACAACAAGATGGGGCCAGGGAAGGCATAATAGCTATGTTCAAGTATTTGAAGGCCTAAGGGGAAGAGGAATTAATAATATCTGGTACCAAAGACAGAGGCAGGAGCAAAGTACAGAAGTTGCAAAGTAGCAATTTAGGATTCCTATCAAGAAATATGTTTCCCCAAATTAGCACTATGCAAGAGAACAATCGCATGCATTGAGATATGATGGTTCCTATGTTTTTGGGGGTCACCTAGTTGATTTACTACTCCTTCCAATTTAAAAATTCTGTGGTGTCTAAAAAAAGCAAATAAATTATAGCAAATGTCACACACGTTCCTATTTTATATGATGGTTTAAAATTCCAAACTGGAATGGAAGAAATCCTGGTTTGAATAAAGATTGTTATCATTCAGTTAAGTATAATGTGTCTTTGAAGTCATTAAGACTACAGAACTGACATTTTCTTGGTTCATTGATACTGCCTCTACTTATAAAAGGCCGTTGTTTTGAGTGCATTCATATTAGCAAATCAGGTGCATTAATTAACAAAATGCTTAGTCCCATAAATGAATCTCTGATGGGATGTTTTGCTTTGTTTTCCATTTCAGACAATGGTAGGGCGGAAAAATAAATTTAGAAAATTCATGCTCTTCTTAATGCCATTTCAGACTGCTGAATTATTGATATTTTATGATAATTACATTGTTTCCATGGCACTAACCATTCTGGTCAATGGAGAAAAGGGGCTGTAGCTGTTATTGCAATTGAATATTTCATTTTCTTAGCATCTGCATGAAATTTTCTTTGCAGCCAGTCCTTTGGGATAGAATAATCTTCCTTCCTTGGTAAATTAACACCTGTTTTCCAATTCTGATCAGTTAATATTCAGTGAATAGTTTCTGGAAAAGAAAGTTTAAAAGGATGAATTCATGTTACTTAAAGATTTTCTTATCCAGTTTTGGGAAAATTCCTAGTTTTGTTTATGTTGAATCTAAAGCCTGAATTATGGTAACATTGATATTAATTACCAGTTTTTGACATAAGAGACAAAACTTGGGATTTCTATTCTATCCATATTTAAAGATACACCTTTGTCCTTTCTCTCTTTCTCTGACTTGGACTCAAGTCCAGATTTGCCAAATGAAGCCAGGGAGAAGATTATACTGTATCTTAAAGATACGCCAATATCTCAGTGTTTCAATGGTACCATGTAATCACTGATATGGGTATTCCCTCTGCTGGTACAGATTTCAGTCCATCTACGCTTTCTCATCTTATGTATATCTTGCTTCTATTCTTCCTTAAATTTCCCAATGAGCTGATTCCTTTTTACATTTTTTGGGTACCAGTGCATCACTCAGGCTGCCTGTATGTTCCCTCCCACCTTGCCATTAACCTTGCTGTATCATTGGCCCAATTCCTTTTCTTATATATTTACTCAAAGATATCTCTTCTTCTGCCATTTCTTGCAAACAGAAATGTATTGTTATCTTCTTGTGTCTGTCATGTGTATTTCTATTGCTCTTTGTGTCTCCTGAAGCTGAGATTCTTCACAGACTGTGGTATTCTGAAATTCACAACTACACACCATGGGAGATTTTTAATACAGAAAAAGGGCATTTCAGAGGGGCTAGAAAATAGTTTAGTTACTGAACACATGGCATGATTTGTCAAATGAAATCCAAACTTCTTTTTTCCAATTTTCTCAATTCTGGGTCAGTCTTACTGTCCATCGCCTGTACTTGTTTAAATGTTTATTGATATACTTATTCAAGTAACTGACTGTCCAGGTATGTATTATAATCTGGAAAACTGGTACTTCTCCTCTATTTGATTTTTTCCTGTGTGAATTTTTAGGCCAACTGAGGCAGTGCTATAATATTTTGAGGTATGATTCATTATGCAGTCTGTAAAATATAATAGGAGCATCTGAAGAATTTCATCATGTATTAGAAATCCCTCTCCTATTTGTTTGATGTGTAGAATTTCCTCCACAACAGGGATGAATGTCTTTGGCAAATTTAGAGGTCATTGATTCAAATTGCACTTCTCCTACTTACTATAAGACCTTGAATAAGTTGAGACTCTTCATCTGTAAAAATGATGGGGGTGTCTGTCTCTGACTCTTTGGGTCAAACATCCTTCCCTCCAACCTCTAGAGTACTGTCAGAACCAGATTAAAATGTGATTGGAAAATGTTAATGAAATATATATAAACACAATAAAATATAGATAATAGTAATCTGTGGTTTTCTAAGTCAATATGCAGTCTGTGTGGACCTATTTCTGTTTGAGTCTACAATCTGGGGCTCAGATGATCTAAAAAGTCTTTTACATTTCAAAGTCCATGATCTGTGATTCTTATTTGATCAGAAAATCAATCAACAAAGATTTTTAAAATCATCTATCATGTGCTAAGCCCTATATTAAGCACTGGGGATAGAAAGACAAGAATGACAAAGCCCTTAGCCTTAATTAATTGTTAATATATGATTAAGATATTTATCGTTGTCATTCCTTAATTGATAAATGGTCAAATCTTACAAACAGACATTTTTCAGATGAAGAAATTAGTCATTTAAAATCATATTTTTAAAATGCTCTAAATCAGTATTGATCAGAGAAATACAAATTAAGACAATTCTGAGCTACCACTACATAAGACAACTCTGAGCTACCACTACATACCTCTCAGATTGGCTTAGATGACAGAAAAAGATAATGAAGAATGTTGGAGGGGATGTGGGAAAACTGGGACACTGATACATTGTTGGTGGAGTTGTGAACTGATCTACTTCTGGAGAGCAATTTGGAATTAATGGCTATCAAATGGCTAACAGTTTCATAACCCCAAAGAAATTATAAAAGAGGGAAAAGGGCACATGTGTGCAAAAAGGTGTGTAGCAGCCCTTTTTTGTAGTGGCAAGGAACTGGAAATTGAGTGGACATTCCTCTGTTGGGGGAATGGCTGAATAAGTTATGGTATATGAAGGTAATGGAATATTATTGTTCTATAAGAAATGATCAGCAAGATGATTTCAGAAAAGCCTGGAAAGGCTTTCATGAACTGATGCTGAGTGAAGTTAACAGAACCAAGAGAATATTGTATAAAGTAACAACATTATATGATGATCAATCATGATAGACTTGGCAATTCTCGACAATGAGGTGATTCAAAGCAATTCCAATAGACTTGGGATAGAAAATACCATCTGCATCCAAAGAGACAACTATGGAGATTGAATGTGGATCAAAGCATAGGATATTTACCTTAATTTGTATTTTTCTTTCTTGTGTTTTTTCCCTTTGGATCTGATTTTTCTTGTGTCTTGAGTAAGGAGAGTACTAAAAGAAGGGGGAGAAAAATTTGGAATCAAGAACGTATTGAAAATGTTCTTTAACATGTATTTGGAAAAATAAAATACTATTGAAGAATTTTTAAAAAGATATTTCTTGTGAAGGAGAGCCTGGAAGGACCGTATTTTATTCAACCATGTCCAATGCCATTATTGCTTTTTAAAAGAAAAATTCATACATAAACCAGCAGACACAGCAGAATCTTGTATTCTCTGCTTATTGAAGTCAACTGCATGACTGAAAAGATGGGGCTTTTCATTGGTTGTGAAAGATTGTCTGTTCCCTTTGCATCATTTCATTGAAGTTACCCTTGAAACACAATATAGACCATAATAGCAATAATAATAGCTAATTGTATTGCATTTTAAGATTTACAAAATGCTTGATATATGTTATCTCTTTTGATCCTTACCAATCCTGTGAAGTAGATGCCATTGTTATCCCTTTAACAGAGGAGAAAAACAAGGCACTCCATCAATGTCTTAGGTAGGATTTTAATTTAGGTTTTCCTGACTCCAGGTACAGTATTCACCCATGCCAAATTGCCTCAATGCCATATCACTGAGAGATGCAAAAAACAAACAAAAAAAACCCAAACACACGGATCAATAGTAACTGGTGTCTTGTCAATCACTTTTCAGGAATAGTAATACTAGTTATAATTTCTTCACCAGCTATTCTTTCTGTGTTGTCCCCCTTTTGACCTATTTTATTCAATCCCTCAAGGGTTTATAAATATTTATTTATTATTCAGTCCATCGTGGGTTTCTTCTATGTGTGGTTGTTCTGGTCTAGACCTCTTCCTGAATTCATCCTTTGTTCCACTTTCTGTTTCCTCGTCCAGAGTGTAGGGACTGAAGTGCTTGAATCCAAATATGGCAGCTTAATTGTGACTGAAGATGAGAATAAATTGTTGTAGAACTACTGGGGAAATCGATTACAATTGGTGTCCTTTTTGTTGTCCTAGTTTCTCCTGTAACTGCTCTGAGGATGACTTGTCTCATGCCGTGCTTTCTTTAAACCTATTTTCTCCTCTGCTCCTTTTCTATCTTGTAAACTGCCCTTGACTGCTCCTAATCTTCCATCATTCTTATACTCAACTGATGTGATCAGGGGGCACCAGTTGATATAGCCTATGTTCAATTCAAAAAACTCTATTCCTTTGGGGACACCTATTCTCCAATGTTCCAACTCTTAATCTTTGAATCATAGATTTTAGCCTTGGATAGGACCTTAGAGCGTTGTGAGGAGTAAGGAGCGGAACTGAGTTAAAAGGCTAACCAAGGAACCCAATTCAATCAAGAAATGAAAATGCAGGGAAGGTCAGGAAGCTGACCATTTGCTTAATTCAAGCTTCAGTGTATGTACTATAGCATCTCTATTTCCCTACCTTCACCCAGGTGTTGATATGGTTATCCTCCTGAGTCAACTGCTCCGTCCCCTCCTCCTTCACACCAGCCAGTTATTGTTAAGTCATTTTACTGAACTCTGATTCTTCATGAGCCCATTCTTGGCAAAGACACTAGAGTATTTTTGTATTGGAGTTGACCATTTCTTTCTCTGGTTTATTTTACAGATGAAGAAACTGAGGCTGGCAGAGTTAAGTGACTTGCCCAGGGTCACAAGGCTGATAAAAGTCTGAGGATGAACTTTTTTTTTTAACTTTACTTCTAGTAAAAACACTTAATTTTATGGAAAAGTTAACCAAGGCCTAGAGATATTGACAGAGGTTAAATGAAATATTTGTTAAAAAACAAAAACAAAACAATAAAATGTCTGGCACGTAGTAGGCACTCAATAAATGATTTTTCTTTCCTTCCCCCTTCCCAAAGTTAGATAGAAAGATACAGAGACAGGTCTGAATGCCTCTCTTACAACTCCAAGTCCAAAGTAATTTCTTCTACAAATTGTTGATCTCTCCCAGGAGGTTCATCACTCATACCATCTCAGGTGGGCAGGATCCTGCTCCTTCTTTGTGCATAGAGATTGTGTCCCTGGAAAGTCAGATTTGAGAGCTGGGTCATCCCTTTTCCTGGATATCAGAAATTGAAAATTAACCTCAAGTCCTAAATGAACACATCTATGGTTTCCAGACAGTAACATTTTAATTGTAAAAAAGAACAGAAAATACTAGTTCTAAGTCATTTAGTGTACAAGAGTAGAATCAAGCAAATATTGGCCCCCAAGCATCTGGTCCCTGTCTTTGGAGCACAAAAGCAGCATGGGAGCCAGCAGGCTCATACTGCACAGTTGGGATGTGGAAATCCTGGAGTGAGAGATGCTCAGCATGGCTCTGTCTCATCCTGACTACTGCGGCTGCTCCAACGACTTAGTGGTGAGCCATTTTACAATAGCATGAATATACCGTATTTGCTTTCTTTTTACTATAGACTTCAAAGTATCATTATGAAAAGTACTTCAACTGAAGAAGTCGGACTTCATTTTCCACATTGAAATTCTTGTTTGTGTTTCCCATTTTATATTCATAGGTGCTGTAAGATTCATCACACAGCATGTATTATTAGCTTTCTCATAATGTCATGCCTTCCAAGCAAACTTGAAGGGATTTTCATACACACCATTCTTGGCTTTCATTAAAGAATTTGAGATTATTATAAAAGCAGGCACAATTATAACTGTCTTTCTCTTAAACTTTGCTTTTTAGTCAGTTATTTTCCTCTTTAAAATAAACAGTTTCTCAAGGTATAAGGGGATATATTTCAGAACAACACTATTTCTAGACTGGTATCCCATTTCCTCTAGGACAAATTTTTTAGCCAGAATGGTACTGTCAAAAACAAAGTGAATGAAGCTAGATTCATTGCCTTCCATTAAGTACATTTTATTTACATTTTAAACAAGTTTTATGATTTTTATCACCATATAATATGGTAACATTGAAATATATTTCTCCATCAAGTTCTAGGCTTTGTTTGATTGCCTAGTGCCCCCCAAACTCCCTTCCCTGGGAAAACAAAACAGGGAGCAAGCTTAGCTGATGTAAATCAGATGGGCAGTGGTCAATTGGGTCTGGTATTATGACTCTGTCATCTTTTGTTTTCAATATTGTTAAATGTTGTGTATGGTAATGGGTACATGAGCCTTTGGCCTAGTGGGGACTGGAGCAGGCTTGGCAGACCCTGCCCATAACTATGGCACTATACTTGGTTTGGGATGGGTAGTAAATGGAAGCAGCTGAAATATAAAGTCAAGCATCGAGGGGGTCAGACTAAATTTGGTACATATTTAATGTCCTTTTGTTTTGCTCTTCTCATGTAGATTCAATGGACCTAAATCTCTTCTCTAAGAATCAAAGTAGGCAAAAGTAAAAAGGCAAAGATGGCCCATCTGTCTTGTTTCCCAAGCAATTAATTTCTTGTTCAACTCAGCCCTTTGGATTTTGATGGTTTTCTGATATCTGTGTAGAGGAATTAGTCTTTCACAGAGCTCATCACAGAAAGGGGGCCATATAATGAAGTGTTAATGTAATTCATAAGAAATCACATTCTGAGGTGTGAATTAACTAATCTGAATGGAAGTGGGGGAGACTTTTGGAGATGGAGAAAGGGAAGCTGGGAGAAGCTGGGAGGATCCAGTCTAGCAGAAACACAAAACTGGCTCAGAGGAGGAGGCTGGGACTCTGGTGGCGGAAGAACAAAGGCAACAAACAACGCTCAGCAGATTCACAGACGTGTGAATATACACTAGAATAATCCAAAGAAAGAAGACCCAAGACTAACATGGCACCCTTTGCATCCATTCTCTTCCTAGCCTCCTTCTCTCCCCATTAATTCAGTTTTAACCATTTCTTCATACCAACTAATTCTTATCCACTCTACCTGTCAAATGCTGCTTCCTAAGGATTTGGACTAATTTATTTGTAGTGGGGATTAGAAGCATGGGCAGTTCTGTAAGAACCCAAGAGAAAGAAACCTCCAGAGAAAAGTAATTAGGCAAAAGTAAAAAGGCAAAGATGGCCCATCTGTCTTGTTTCCCAAGCAATTAATTTCTATATGACAGTTATAGTACTCTGAGGTTGATAGCAGAGAAACCCCCATAAAAAGAATTTTTAGTACTTCTGGGACAATTGTATATTACCTCTTTATGTTGTGTCTGACAGAATGGTGATTTTTTTTTCTCAATCTGATATAGAAGTAACTCACTTCTTGTTTTGAGGTAAGAGACAGAAATGAAGTAGAAATGACAAAAGAATCTGAGGAAGGAAATGAAGGAGACTGAAAATGAAGAGGAATAAAGACTGCTCTGTGCTGCTTGAAATGAACTAAGCTCAGCTAAGTCCAACTGAGGGAATCACTTGTAGAAAAACCATGGAGCGAACAACTCGGTGCCCGTGTTGTCCCTTTATTGAGCTGACTAGATTTGATGTTAGAAGCTAAGTTGTTTGGAGGAAATGCTTTTTTTCTTGGATGCAAATCAGAGGAAGAGGAATCCTCTTCTCTTTAACAGTGGTTCCCTCTTCTCTTTAACAGAGGTTATTGAGAAAAGGAAAGACTTTCTCTTTGGCTTGAGAGGGGAAATCCTTGGAGCTAAGCCAGGAGAATAGTTGGGATTTCTTTTGCTAAGAGTGAAACATTGCCTTAGAATTCAGCTAAAAGTTCAGCTAAAAATCTATTTGAGTAGATCATGCAGCAGAGAAACAGCCCCATTCAGAAGGTAACAGGCCCAGTCTCTTTCCTAAGACACCAAGTATGTCAAGTCTTGTAGGACAGGGTTGTGAATTACCCCAAGTAGATGGTGGTTTCCTTACCCATAGACTTGGCTGCTTTTTGTGAATTTGTGTCCACTGTCCCCCCATAAAAGTGTGTATATTGGTGAGAAAGTATGGTCAAGTTTATGGGTAGACCATTATGTTATAATTACTCTAATTTTATATTTTTTCAGTAGTTGTTTCATCTAAGACTTAATGGCATCTTCTTTAAATAGGAAGCATATTGGTGGGACTTCAGGAAGTATAGTTGAGAATACTATTCAAATAACTTCCCCTACCCCAAGGTTATCCCTTAAAGTTTTATAGCACAGCAGCCATCCCTTTATGAGATAACCCCTAATCTATTACCTTGAGTGCAGATTTGTGATGTCTGGTTTAGCTCCCTGTTGACCTCAAGATTAGCCAGAGTCAGGATTAGCAAAAGTCTTTGGTCTTTAGGGGGAGAAGTAAAGGAGATGGATGAAACTCCACGAGGCTCGCTACCAACTTTCCTTCTCCTTGTCCTCCTCCAAAGTGACTCTGGCTTGTCTTACTCCACCCCCTAATCCTTCCCACAATTCTCTGTATACACCAAAAGATTGAATCAGCACAGAGTAGTGAGAAGGGCCATTTTCCAAACATATACTAACAGAGTGTTGTCTAATAGGTAATTAGCCTTAAGTGCTCGCTTGTCTGATTCCAGTACACCTATTCAGAGTTTCAGCCCTTTACACAGATTGGCAGAACAAACTAGCCAAGAGAGGAAAAGAAAAACTAGAAGGTCAAGTGTTCACACCTCTGGCTGTGTCCATTAGTATACATTGGAGCAACTCAATATTTATTGTATTAACAGGAAACCACTGGAAAAATTCTCCATTGGGATTTGTTGAACACTGTATTTTCATTAGCATCTACTAAGCTAAAAAAAAAAAAAAAGTAAACAGTTTCCCAGTGTATTTTCCTTTAAAATGTCTGCTCAATTTCTTTAATACATTTTTGACTGGCTACATATTAAAATATTATTATCTATTGATTTAATGTACCTATTAAGTATTATTAACTGGAAAGCAGTATGGCAGTGACTGGGAATAGACTAATACCTTACACCATTTACCAAGATATGGTCAAAATGAATCCATGACCTAGATATAGAGATTTTACAAGAATATTAGAACATAGAACATATTACTGATCAGATTTATGGATAGACAAACAATTTCTAAATAAATAACAGGTAGCAAAGTTAGGTATAGAATGGATGATTTCTATTAAATTCAATTTAGAAGTTTTTCTATAAATAAAACAGAAATAATCCAAATCAGGAGGAAAGCAGAAAACTGGGAAGGAGGGGGAAATTGTAGACAGTTTCTCAGATAAAGGTCTAATATCTATCTATCTAAAGAACTTTGTCAGATCCATAAGAATATGAGTAATTCCCCATTAATAAATGGTCAAAGGACATGATAAGTAGTTTTCCAATAGAGAAATCAAAACAAGTTATAGTTATATAAAAAATTCCCTAAATTATTATTGATTAGAGAAATGCAAATTAAAACAATCCTGAGATATAATTTTATATCTCCCAGCTTGGTTAAGATTATTGAAGAGGAAAGTACAGATATTGGAGGGAATATGGGAAAATTGGAATTCATTCATTTTTGGTGGAATTGTGAACTGATCCAACCATTTTGGAGAGCAAATTGAAATTATACCCCAAGAATTATTAAACTGCCTATATCCTTTGACCCATCAATACTACCATAAGGTCTATTTCCAAAGATGATTAGGGAAAAAGTAAAAAGAACCTATATGTTATAAAAAAAATTATGCCAAATCTTTGAGATGGCAAAGAACTAGAAATTACAAGGGTGGCCATCAATTAGAGGATGGCTGAACAAGCTGTAGTATATGATTGTGATGAAATAATACTGTGCTTTAAGAAATTTTGAGCTCAATAATTTTAGAAAAACATGGAAAAACTTGCATGAAATAATAAAAAAAAGAAATAAGCAAGACCGAGAGAACAATATTCTTTTAAGAACAATGTTGAGCAAATAATTTATTTTGACTATGATAAATACCCAATTTAACTATGAAGGACATGTGAAGAAAAATATTCTTTTTATATTCTTTTAAAAACAACTTTGAGCAAATAATTTATTTTGACAATTATAAATGCCCAAATTAACTATAAAGGACACATGAAGAAAAGTTACTATTTGCATCCAGAGGCAGGCCTGACAAATAGAAATATGTATGGAATAATTTTACACACACACATTTGTCTGTGTCTATGTGTTTGTATTTCTGTGTAATGGTAATCATTTTAGAGTGGGAAGGGGGGGAAAGAAATTTACAAGATAATTTTGTTGTATATTTGAAAGAAAAAGCAAGTTATGCATAGTAAATCTGCAATTTTATGAGCAATCATCTTTTTATTGTACTATGTTATGGGAATGCTTGCTTTATTCCATAAATTAAATAAAAACATGAGGCCGATATGGAAAATATAGATATTGTAGTCCTAGACCACTGGTGTGCTTGAATTCTACAGAAAGACTTGAAGATTTTCTGTTGAGTCCAAGTATCCTAGGCTCTCCTAACATTTCCAGAAAGATATGGAGGTTCCGAAAATAATTAGAGATTGATTTCCAGGCCTCTCATCAAATTGAACAGGGTCGCTTTAAAGTGTTAAAATGATATTTATTAATGAGACGGTATTTATTAAAATGGACTTGGAAGAAAAAGCAGTTGAAAATGCTGGAAAGATCCATGGACACCAACAGACTTCCCCATTCTACACCAAAGCATATTAAATGCCACAGACTCAAGGTAAGACTTTTCTTAGTGAAGAACCCATATTCCCTTGGAAAAGAAACATTGGGGTCAGAAATGCAATTGAAGCTTTACAAAGTGGAAGGTCTCTGAAATAGAAAAATAAAAACATGGTAGATGGTTAGAAAGTCTTACAGTCACATTATTTGGAGTCATGAAAGACTCCATAGAAAGACCATATAACTTGACATCATCTGGTAGGGGTACTTGCAAATAACAGAATGCATTTTGGTAGTGGTGGGGCATCTCAACAAATTTATGCCAGTTTAATTCAATTTAACATTATGTAAGAGAGGGAACAACTATGAGTGTGATGGTAACTCAGATGACCAATCAGCAATAGAGACTGATAGCAAGAGGAGCAGTAAAATCTGAAAGACCATATGCAATTAGATGTCCAAGGGAAGGAGACAGACCTGATTGGTTTGGATTAGTTATCAAAAAAGCTGCCATGTTTTGAAGGTTCATTAGAAATAAAACAGTTTGAATGTGATAAATGAAGAGAGGAAAAACTCAATTTAGCCTGGTTTCAGGATATCTTCCCAGTGTCCTGAAGCATTCCTGATTTTTCTTAGGGGTTGTATTATTATCCCTTGACCCAGCCTCAGAGAAAATCCTGAGTTAATCTTTAAAAAAAATAATAAAAATCTCAGGGCAATTAAGGAAAAGAGATTCCTCAGAAAATAGAAAATGGCTAAATGATGGAGCCTAGAGATATTATTCTAAGATTTCATTAGTCTAGCCACAAAGAAACTAATTAAAAAAAAAAAGGTACTGATCATTTTAAGTGTAAATGAACTCCCATTTTACTAGGATTTGTCTTTTGCATGTCTACTTCTCTCCCACCTTCCACCACACACACACATCCAGTGAGGAACTCATATGAAGAAAGAATGAAATTCAAGATCAAGTTCTTTAGAGAGACACAGACAGATGACAGAGACAGACAGACAGATAGACAAACACAGAGAAAGACACACAGATAGAAAGGTAAGAGAAGATATAAAGGGGAAAGGATCTCTTTGGAAAGTGAGATCCTTCTGCATCTTCCAAGCTCCTTAGCTAAAAACAGGACTCTGTTGGAAAGGGTAGGGTGGGATGCTATTTGATTACCCCATTACAATCAGGGAGCTCTATTTCTATCTCACTAATTATTTGTTATCTCTATTTTATACAAACTCACTGAATCTGTGTCTCTCAGTCTGATTGCTTCTTCATGCAAAAAACTAGTAAAATGAGAGTACATTTACATTTATATTTAAAATGATCAGTATATTTTTATTCATTTCTTTGTGGCCATACTAATGAAATCTTAGGATATTATCTTTAGTCTCAAAATTTTAGCTATTCTCTATTTTCTGAGGAATTATTTCATTTGTCCTTCTTTTGCTTAATCACCAGGAGTTTGTTTGTTTGTTTTTGAAAGTCTCTCTTTTGCTCTTGACTGTATTAAGAGAAACAGTGGGGTAACCAAAGCTTTGGATCATAGCAAGTCAAAATTAAATCAGCAAAGAAAAGTAGAAGAGCTGCTACTGTCACATCCAACCAAAGGCTCACCTTCCCTGACTTGAGATGCCTCTTTGCTCATTATTGTTGGGAGCCTGCCTTTTCAGTAAGGCTTTTCCATCTTGGAGTTAATAAGGGTTCTTTTTATCTTGACAGCAAATGTTTGGTGTAGCAATATCCTTTTTAGAGGGGAGTGCCTCAATCTACTAAAACAGTACGTTTTAACCTAGGGTGAAACTGAGGGGGAGGGAGGGAGGAAGGGAGGGAGAAAGGGAGGAAGGAAGGGAAGAGAAAAAAAGAAAAGAGAGAAAGAAAGAGAAAAAGAGAGAGAAAAAAGGAAAAGAGAGAGAGAAAGAAAGAGAAAAAGAGAGAGAGAGAAAGAAAAAGAAGAGAGAGAAACAGAAAGAGAGAGAAAGAGAGAGAGAGAGAGAGAAAAGAGAGAGAGAAAGAGAGAAAAAAGAAAGAAAGAGGAAAAAAGAGAGAGAAAGAAAGAAATAGAAAAAGAAAGAAGAAGAGAGAGAGAAAGAAAGGAAGAAAGAAAAAGAAAGAAAGAAGGAAGGAGGGAGAGAGGAAAATTTCCATCTAAAATAGTTTAACTTTTTTTTCTTAAAGATATTAACGCTTCATTTATACCAGAGACAATATGGCCTATTAGAAAGAGTAATGAATTGGAAAGCAGTTCTTTTCAGTAAATATTTATAACATATTTTATGTCCCAGATACTATTTGAGGAGTTTAGATCTGAATTTAAATTTTGGATCTATCCTAGAATATATTGGGCTATTGCTTTAATTTTTGTGGATTTCAGTTTCTCTATCTATAAAATGAAATTATTTATTAGATGTCATATTAGCAAATTTCAGATTCTAAAATGCTTGATGAACATTGAACTTGGAGTCTGAGGACCTCGATTCAAACCTTGAATCTCCTTAGTTATATGATGGGGTGAGTCATTTCATTGCTTAGCTGCATTTGCCTTAGTTCTACAATGAGGGATTAGTCTGAAATTAAAAAAAAAGTTATATCAAGAACTTATTATATATCGAGCACCATATTCCACAGAGGGGATATCATTTTTAGGAAAACGATGACCAGTGAGGAATGTTTGGCTTGAAAAATTAGAGGAATATTAAGTTGAGCCCTTGGAAATTATCCTGATGGTTCCAGAAACAAATGCTGTATTGGTGTGATCTCAACAGGAAAGGCAATAGAAGAGAGGAAAATGAGGTATGGGAGTGTAGATAAGCCATGGCAAGGTGATTGCTGAGCAGGTAGCCAGGGTGCAAAGTAAAACATGACTGGAGCTGGCTGGGTGCAATAGGTCTCAGATGAGACACTCACCATCAGAGCAAGGGGTGGCCCCAGGTCTCTAACTCCTAAATTCAGAGCTCTTTTAATGAGATGTTCCTGCTTCTCCCTTTGATGCTTTCCAGCTTTAACAGTCTATAATTCTATCCTCAGGAAAACCCATTTTAAGGATCTCTCCTTGTTCTTCCCCAAAGCATTGAGATGCAGAACCATAATATATGCCATCCATGTTCTGCAAGAGCCCAGAATTCTCTTTGCAAGTCTTTTAAATGGGCCCTCCCCTGGAGGCAGGAGACTCCAGAGCTTATCCCAGTGGAGCCATGTCTCCCCCAACAACAGCCCACCCTGTGCATTTGCTGACAGCTTTGGGTTTGTTTGGATTTTTCTGACACTGAGTTGTGCTACACACTTGGGGAAAACCACAAAAGTGACATTTGTTACCGATCAAAGCAGTGGGCTCAGATGTGCCATCCTGGCTTCCCTGAAGCCAACTGGGATGTTCACTGTTCTCCTAAAAAAGGGACTTTCTTTCTAGATCACAACCACGGATTTCCCCACCCCACCCCCCATCTCTTCTAACTGGGCAGCCCAAAGTTGCATCAGGAGACAAATAGATAGCAGAGAGCGCTACAAAAGGTGCCACTTAAAGGTGGCAGCCAAAGAACCTAATGGCATCTGGGGCATAGAAACCATTTTTTTTTTTTTTTTTTTTTTTTTTTAACCAAGAGAATGTAAGTTCTTTGAGAGCAGGGTCTGCCTCTTTAGCTCAATACTTTGCACATAGTAGGTGTTAGGTTCTTACTAAGTGCTAAATCGGTACTTGACAATTTTCTAGTTCCAGCCTTTCCTGGTAGTTTGACTTGTGAATTCCTGGGGAAGAGCTTGCGTGCTTGGGAGGAGCAAGCTCATTGGTTGAAGTGGTTCTTCCCAGAAGCCCTTGCATTATTCCACGCCCATTCTCTGGGAGGATAAAGATTGCAGCTCGGGAGGAAAAAAGTCAGTCTCTGCTCTATATCAGGCTTGACCCGGCTCTCTGCAGGAAGGGAAGTCACTTCTCTGGACGAGAGTTAACGGCAACTGCCTGGAGACAACGGTTCTCTACAGGAAGAAGAATCTGTCCGAGAGATTTGAGTTGACACAGCAGATCTCTTCTTAGAGAGCGATCGGCAGCTTCTGGAGACGACAGCACGCTACAAGTAGGCACTTAATGAAAGTTTGTCGCTTGACTGGTTGAAAAGCTTCCCTGAGAAACACGCAGCTTCCATGAATAAAGAGGGAATAGTTGCACCAGTCTCTGCCCCGACCAGCCTACGATTGCAGAACTCTGTTCAGTTCTGGACGCCGCATTTTAGGAGAGACAATGATAAGTTGCAGTAGATCCAGAGAAGGATGTCCAAGATGGTGATTGCAATCCCCCTCATGCTGAGAATGTACTTCCTTCCCACTTTGGTCTCTTGGAATCCCTCACTTCTGTCAAGGTTGGCTCAAGCTATTCCTTTCCCAAAAGAATCGCCCCCCTCTCTGCCCCATCCCACCCCCATGTATTTTGGGTTTACTTTTTATACATTTTGTTTTTATTTATACTTGTGCGTGATCGGGGACCGTTTTGTTGTTGTCTCTGATCTTCTGTATCCAACATCCTATCTAATACTGGCTCATGAAAAAGAGCCACTGGCTCACCTTAAAGAATTATTGATTTCTTGATTACAAATGGCAGGACAAAAAAAGTGGAATCACAAGTCCAATTAAAGAAAAAATATAAAATATTTATTATAATATATAATATACTTATTCTAAATTAAAATATAGGTGTGTGTTTGTGTTTATCTGTGTATATACCTATATGTGTACATGAATATAGACATACACACATATGTATGCAAATGGACATTCCTGTTTTCTCCCTCCCTGTCTTCCTGCCTCTCTCCCTGTCTCTTCTGTTTATCCCTTTGTTTCTATCAGTCTCATAGGGCAGATAAATGGTTCATTAGAGAGAGTATCTTGTCTGGAGCCAGAAAGACTCAAATTCAAATCCACACTTATTAGCTGTGTGATCCTGGACAAGTCATTTAACTTCTGCCCACCTCAATCCACCAGAGAAGAAATGGAATCACTGTAGTATTTTTGCAAAAAAAATTACATGGATAGAATGGTTCGTAGACTCATGAAGAACTGTACATGACCAAAAATAACTATAATAATTCTGTCTGTCAGTTTCTTGGTTTCTACTTCCTCCTTCTCCACTTATCTTCCTATCTCCATCCCCATTTCTCCATCTTCATCTATAACAGGCGGGGCAATTTCTGAGAGAGATCCTCACTCCCTCATGCTGTATGACACAGGTTGTTCCAGGAAGTCTGTTATCAAGAGTATTTTCTCCCCATGGGGTAAATGGGGAAAGTCCCTGATTTATGAATGAGTCGATTACAAAGTAATTGCATCTGCAGAAAAGGTGGGAAGGTTTATTTGGGAAAGCTCCTGCTCTCTTTGTGGCCATTGCCCTTTGTTAGTTAACTCAAAACAAAGGGAAGTGAGTGATCTAGAAAACATTACTTTTTGTTATCCACATGTGGGTGAGATCCCTTGAGTCTTTTCAAGGATGCTACATGATTTTTGTAGACTGGGCTGTGATTTCATTGATATAAAAATCTGCTTTTCAGTGATTTTCAGTCATGTCTGACTCATTTAAGATCCCATTAGGGGTTTTCTTGGCCAATGAGTCTTTCTGACTCCAGGTCCAGTGTTCTCTCCAGCTGTTCAATATAGAGATCTACCAGAGAGAAAATTCTCTTTACCAATTTAGGTCAGTGGATTTCTCAATGTACAGTCTTCTAGAATTGCCTCTGGCATAAGAAGTTAAATGATTTTCTAGGGTCACCCAGCCAGTACATATCAGGGAATGGATTTGAACACAGTTTGCCCTGGCTCTAAGCGGGTGAGATCCCTCTCTATCCACTCTGTCTCATTGCCCTCTAGAAAGTTGGGAATTGGGAATAGCAAAGCTTTTTTGTTTAATCTGCTTGTGCTTCGTAGCCACGATAATGCTAGGAGCATTCTGGTGCATTCATAGCTTCTTGTCTATTCTTCAAAGTGTATGTTTCTAGTTAAGCTCCCTGGAGTCTTCATCTTCCCAACTGAACTCTGGTCTCTCATTGGTCCATATTTCTACCAGAACATCCATTAGACATCTCCAAGTCAAATATCTTAAATGAAAGAGTTTTCATTTTTTAACCTTTTAAAACTTGCCTAAAGGACAGAATTCACAGTTCTCTGTAACTTATGACCTTGCCCCAGGGAGATTATACCTTATTGCTCTTCACACACTCTCTGTTCCAAACAAACTGGCTTACTAGTCGGCCCCCATTCATAGCTTTCTATGTCCTACTCTGGGTTTAAGCACAAGTGCTCCTTTTTCCCCTTGCCTCAAAGCTTATCTCGACTTTACTCTTCTTCCTAGAATCATGAACTTTTTTTTTTCAAAGCACAGTAGGGCCTTTACTACTTGTATGAGACCTTTCTTGCTTACTCACCTGTGTGATCTTGGTCAAGTCCTCCCCTATAAAATCAGGGGGTTTAGCATAAGTCCCTTTAAAATTTCTTCCATATCTAGAGTTATAATCTTTCCAATTGTCATGCTTGCTTCCTCTTGAAATGACTTTGTATTACTATATATATATATACATATATGTGTGTATATATATATATATATATATACACACATATATGTATATATATTTAGCCACTTCTCTATGTTCGTGTTGTATCATTCCTCCCCTTCCAGCAAGCTCCTTGCAGGCAGATACTATTTCCTTCCTAACCTTATATTCCCAGCACCTAGTATAAAGTAGGCACTTAATAATTTTATTTTAATTTAATAATTAGAATTATTAGAATAATTAGAAAAATAATTAGAAAATTAGGAAATAATTTTCTCTACAGGATTTTTCTAGCCAGAGATAAAATGTCAGAAGTCATTTAGAGAGAAATTGAATCATCTGACATCCTGCATGTGGAAAACTAAAGTTTGCAAATAATATTGATACCCACAGGTAATTTCTCTGAAAACCATTAGTGTGAAAGGACTTTGTCATTGCTTTTGCTGGAAAGTTAATTTTATTGCTTCCAATATGCATTTGTGAAACCCCAGAACTCACTTGTAAATAAAACACAAGCAGATACTAGCCCATAAATCACCTAGGATGGGAAACTTTCCATTTTTTTTCCTTCCTCACAAGTACTTTGTATGGATTATATTTTATACCATTAAATTTTAATAAAGTTTTCATTCTAATTGAAATAAACAATTTGTTCTAACTTTAGCTGGAAGTCACAGCATTTATAATTAATCAGATGGAACCATGAAATTTTAATGAATTACAAATAGATCTCCCATTATTAAGGTCTGGGGTTTTCACCTTTTGACATTTCTCCCTCTTGTCTCATTTAAGGCATTGAGACCTTTAATGGTAGGTCTCTGATGGAAGGAGGGGGTGGGGTAGTGGGGCTCCCATTTGTCAGCTAGTTTAATGCACACTGGATTTATATAGAACCATTGGATCTACTGAAAGAAGTTGTTTTCTAGAGTCCCATTTTATATATTCTTCATTTAGTCTTGAGAAGCAACTAAAACCTTCTCCCTGCCTTCTTTCTCTACTTCACCTCCCCCATGTACTTCTGTCTTTCTCCATGGCAGCAGTATTGACAGACCAAGAAGGTAGGAGGTGAGTTTCTATTGTACATAGCGCAACAGAATGGGTGTTTCATATCTATGCTTCTTCCAGAGCCATAGCCAGTGATTTGGGGGTATAGGACAAGCAGCATGAAATATCCCTTCAAGTACATGTGGTTTCTCCCTATGACATTGTTGTAGGGACCCTCCCTCTCCCATGGGGAAATGCCCCATACCAGTTCAGATCAGTCATTGTCCTATAGATTGTAATCTTCTAGTTCTGCCTAGGAGCGCTGTAGGGTTAAGCATCTCACCCAGCATCACATATAGAGTGTGTCAAGAGTTGGATTTGAACCTAGAACTTTCTGACTCCCAGTTGGCTTTCTATCCACTCCTTCATGCTGCTTTTCCATGTCAATTTATGAAGACAAATCTGGTTAATTAGGTATCCGGTAGGGATAGATTGGGGATGGAGTTTATCTGGGATGTGGCCATTGGGGAACTGGCCATTAAACAGGCTCCCTCCTCAACTAATTATTCTCACTGCCAAATGGCCTCCTGACTGGGAGTTTTTTCAATGTCTAAAGCATTGACTTGTTTGCTTTGTTCTAGTTATAATCCTGTCCTCTTCTCTCACTTGGGATTCCCGCCTTAAATGTATAAAAAATAAGACTAAAAAAATGGATGGAGCTTTCAGAGGAGGAAGGACTTGTTCTTTCATCTTTCCCACAAAGGATTCACAAAAATCCACTTGAATAGTGATGGTTGATATCCCTCATGAGACAAACCAGAGCTGCCACTCTGTTCAGTCAGCCATGGGGGTGTGGGGGGGGGAAATACTCAAAGCAGACTCTTCTGACAGGAATATGAACTGCAAGTTTGAAAAGGGATTGTTAAAGTGATATATGGTGCATGGGGACTCCACATTCTGTGGCAGCTGGGGGGCAGCTGGGGGGAAGATGGGAGAATGTTGTCAGTGTCATATCTTATACACACTCAGGGATACTTGATGTTTTACATTTTTATACATCTTTTGTTTTTAGGTTACTTTCGTTTTCTGAATGTATTTTTTCTTATAATAAAAATTATCCCTTATAACAAAGAATAAAAATAGAGATAAGCCAGGGTATGTGTGAGGAAACAGTTCAATAAAACCAACTTACATAGCGGCTAAGTATAATAGTGTATTGGACAAGGGCAGTCCCCCTTGTCCCCCTTGTCATCTTCCTCAGACTACTGGCTCTGCTTCCGGCCCAATTGGCACAGGCTTTGTCCAAGGATTCAGCCCCATGCAGGAACAACTTGGAGATTGCTTCATGACCTCCTTCCTCATCCTCAGTGGTTACAGCTATTGGAAATCCGGAAAAGAAAGTTCTCAACACAAATTCAGTGTCAGATAGGGATGTAAGAGGAGGATTTATTCACCTCCACCTCAGTTAATGTTAGGGACAAGGAACTCTATGACCTCCATCTCTATCAACTGGCAACACCTCCTTGATTAAATATATAAATGATTGATTGAAAGCGTAAATTGGATACGAAAACAGATGGCGGACAATGTCTTAGCATTGTTTAAAGAGAATCAATGCCATACTGTGGGGCTTAAATAAAATAGCAAATCAAAGCATTCTAATAGCAGTCAGCATTATGGTGGCTCAAACTCAGCCAAGTGCCAGAGATGAAAATCATTTGACTGTGAGGGAGGGCCTTTGTCTCTTTTCCTTCCCCCTATAAACTTGTCAACTTCAAAGTCAGATCATTTGGGCTCCCCATCAATGGTGACACTAGCTCCTGCATATGGCATCCAGGACAACTAGACATGTGGAAACGGCAACCTTAGGGCCCTACAAAGATACTAACTCTTGGAACTCGAAACTCAGCAGAGAGCTACACTCAGTCTGAGGAATTTCATGAAGACTCCACAGAAAAATGGACTTTTTACCCTACAAAGAACTGTTATTCTTTTGCCAAGTTTGAATCTATTTTTCCATTGTCGTTAGTTATTTTCAGTCAAGTCCAATTCTCTCATTTGAGGCTTTCTTGACAGAGATACTGGAATGATTTACCATTTACTTTTCGAGCTCATTTTGTAGATGAGGAAACTGAGGCAAACTGAGACAAATCGGGTGAAGTGACTTGCCCAGAATCACAATGCTAGTAAGTGGCCAGTTCAGTCTCTCGAGATCCAGCACTCTGTGCATCAGGGTATCACTTAGATGCCCTCACTTTCTCTTAGATTCTAAATATATGTGTGAAACAGTGTATCCCAGACTTTTGGAGAAACCTTTTGGTTCTGACTATTATATCTCAATTATTACCCATTTCTAAAAACTAATTAACTCTGGCTAATTGGTGATCAATAAGAACACACTGGATGAGGGCTTGTGATAAATAGTGCCAAAAAACCCTATCTCCAACCCCTCAGGGTTATTACGAGAACTCTCAGGAGGAGAACTAGTTGACTATTCCCTGGCTACCCAACTTGCCAGTATAAGTGAAAGTTAAGGGGGGAATCTAAAGGGGGTAGGGCATATGTTCTCAGCACAAGACTTCCAAGGCTAAGCTTTGGGGCCATTATAATTACAGAATAGCCCGGTTTTTATTTTATTATCTTCCATTTGTATCATATGGTGGTGTTAATGTTCACTTATTTCAGTCATGTCTGAAATTTTGTGACCCTGTTTGGGGTTTTCTTGGCAAAAATACTGTAGTATATTACTATTTCCTTCTCCAGCTCATATTACAAATGAGGACAATGAAGTGACTTTCCTAGGATAAAATATCTATAAGTATCTGAAGCCAGAATGGGATTCTGGGAGCTGTTCTGCTGACTCCAGGCCCAGGACTCTACTCACTATATCACCCAAATGCTTTAAAAGTCATGGCTTATATGATTCTAATAATATCTGGGGAGGCTGGTCTGAAAGGTAAGGAGCTTGATAAGGGCAGGGTGGGTAAGTGAGGGAGAACTGCTCTTAGAATCAATAAATCTGGTTCAAGTCTCATCTCTTTTGCTAGGTACTTCCTTCCCTAGACTTCTGTTTGCTTCTCTGTAAAATGGGGATAAGAATTCCTTCTTAAACTATTCTAAACTATGTCAACCTGAAATAAAGAAGATTACTCAAGTAGCAAAGATTAGGATTTTTAATCGAGGCAAGGGAATTGCAATTCAGGATACCATGCAGCACATAAGTGGAGTTCCCAAGAGGAACAAAGAGAGGGATGGTTGAATACATTTCCAGTTTATGGGTGATAGAGATCCTTCAGATTCTCCTTCTTTCTCCAATTGTTGATACACCGATTCATCAGAGGGATGGTTCTAAGGAGGGGGCTTGTAGGAGACACAGCTTCAAGAAGCTGTTACATAAGTTGTTTTACATAACAACAGAGTCCATGGAGGAGCCTGGGGATGCAGGGGAGAAATGACATCTGATCAGAACAGCAGGCTTTGACTCCAAGTCCAATTTGTACCTGTTCCAATCATCAAATCAAAGTTAGGTAGCTCCTTCTGATGTCTACATTTAACATCGGTGAGGAAAGGGGATAGTAATTTGTAGAATACTCTACAAGCATGAGATGTTAAGTGACTATAATGAATATAGCATTGTCAGTGGCACTAGGTAATATAGGACACTTATAATAAGGTTACAGAGTAGGCATTTAGCACAGAGCTTGGCACATAATAAGCACTTAATAAATCATTATAATAATAATGATTATTATTATTATTGACAATTATATGTCCAGACATGGAAGAAAATGTAACTCTTTCATTTTACAGGTAAAGAAATTGGCATCCTTCACCAGCCCTGAAGTCAGGAGGACCCGAGTTCAAATCTGATCTCAGAACTTAACACTTCCTAGCTGTGTGACCCTGGGCAAGTCACTTAATTCCAGCCTCAGCCAAAAAAAAAAAAAAAAAAAAAAGAAAGAAAGAAATTGGCATCCTTGAAAGCTAAAAAACTTCCCTGAGGCCATACAAGCAATAAGTGTCACAAGTGAGATTTGACCCTTTACAACATTCAGTTTCAACTCTTACTTTGACATTTGGGCAAACTGAGGTCCAGAAGGTTTAAATTATTTTTTTCCAGGTCACAACAACAGTAACAACAGTAACTGGCAGAGGGTCAAACCCAGATCCCTTGACTCCAAAATCAGTATATACATATATATACATATATATATATATATATATATATATATATATATATATATATATATATAAGCATATATATACATATATGTATATTTACATACATATATGTATATATGTATATATGTGTATATACACATATATGTATATATGTGTATATATACATATATACATAAATATATATATATATAAATATAAATATATATATATTTTTTTGCTATGCTGCTTCCTATCCTTACATTTCTGAAAGCTTGGTCTGTGGTGAATTTGTAACTGTCTGCTGGTGCCTTGGAAGCTCCAGACACCTGTCATCCTTAACTCAGCTGCTGCTGCTCTGAGAATGGGCTGTAGTCCACTTAACAAGAGGATCCCATTGAGCAGAAGCTAATTATCCAGTTGGTGGGTGATTCAGAGCTTTTGCATTCTCCTCTTTTCTGCTATTGCTGATACTTTGACCAGTTCATCCAAAGGATATGGCTCTGAGAAAAGATTTGGTCGGGGAGGTAAAACCAGTTTGCCCAATATGAGCTTTCAGGATTATCTATCGATTCAATTATCCATGACATCGCTGTCAACCATAAACAAGTGCTGACTCTCAGAATAGGAAAAGATCTCATTTCTGATGACACCTCTGAGAAATGGAAGGGGTAATTAGGCTGTCTATGAGGCTGAAAAATTGTGGGGGGTTACATTGCCTGGAAAAATCCAACTGTTTTAATTTTCAGCATTTTTCCCCAGACTACTAATCACTGACTTTTGTCTACCACAAATTTGAATCCCTCTTTTTAATGGTACATTTTATTTTGGTGTATATTAGTATCTAAAGCATCATTTTGCTGCTTTTCTTGGAATAATCTATTTGTTTCTTCTCCATGATTTAGACCGAAGGCATGTGTACCTTCATCCCTGAATATCAACTTAAATTGTGGTCTGGTTCTCTGCTCAGAAAGAAAGTAAGTAGTACATCACATGCACATTCTGTTTTTTTCTCAGTCTGTTTGAGGATTAAACATGGATCTTGCTATTAAATCATTATGCATGTAATTTGAATTGGACAAGTTGTCACGTCACTGTATTTAATAGAGCTCTCAGGAGCTGGAGGCAAGGTAGCATGTGGAAAGGAAGGTGGACCTGGGAGTCACGAAGTCTGCAGTGGATCCTGGTTGTACAATCATGAACAAATCACTTACTGGCTATATAACAAGTTTTTCCTGAACCTCAGTTTCCTCATCTGAAAAAATACTCAAGATTATGGGGAAAATTAATTAATATATCTTAAAATACCATAGGAATATGATTAATGATGATGATGACATGGTAGCACATTCGATGGAGAGCTAGACTTGGAAGCAATGAGAATTGAGTTGAATCCAACCTCAGGCACTTATCTGACCCTGTGAAAGTTATATGACCCTAGGCAAGTCTTTTACCCTGCCTTTGCTTCAGTTTTCTCATCTGTAAATGGGATTAGCAGCTACCTCCCAGGGTTATCATCAGGCTAAAATTGGATAAATCATCTTGCCAACTTTAAAATTATGTGCTAGATGCTACAGTGATAATTATTACATGCAAACCTCAAGCACTGCACAAATGCAAGTCATAATCACGTAGTACTAAAAACCACTCATAGGCTCCAGAAATGGAGCATCTCCAGGAAAGCCGGAAAAGTCATGAGCAGGGGACCAGATTCATGTGCCATTTGCCTCAGTGAATGCTTGGAGGAATTGAGTTCAGAAGAGAGGTTACTATAAAACAATAAGCATCACCAAGGACTGAGTGCTGGAACTCTATTTTCCCAGAAATCAGCCGGAGTCAGGATCACTAAACGTCTTTATTCTAGATCTTTACCGTCGCCTCCAACGCCAGGTCATGAGTGCGAGTGAGCGTGAGTTCCACGACCCAAGTTTCTCTTACTCCTCCCACACAAGTCACTTCCCCCTCTTTGTCCCACCAATCAAGTCAGCACAGAACAGCTGCGGAGGGTCAACCTTCAAACAAGTTAATAGGGACTGTCCAATTGGCAATTAGTCTCACGTGCTTCATTATCCAAGTGCATTGCTCAGTTCTAGCCCTTTACAACGGAGGAAGACCTTGTTATACCTAAGGCAACCGAGTGATCCCAAGCATTGCCCAGAGAACTCCATTCCTCCCATTTAGCAGTAATTGATACTGAGGTGCTGTTGCCCTGGTCCAATCCATCTCTGTCCTCCTCCAATTTATGTCCCTGATCTGGCTGCATTATGCCCAGTGACAACATGTGTTTGGGGCTGTTTGCACGGTCCTGTTGCTCTCCCCAAACTATGTTTCCAGAGATGCTCAGAAACCAAAGGTTGGGAATTAGAGATAGTTGTTCTAGCTTTTTCCCTAGAGCTAATTCTGTGGAAGAGCTAGTCTCTTGGGCATTTTCCCCTATAGAGAAATGTCCTGATTTACAAAGAAGCAGTTCTCACTCCTGGGATTTTCTGATTTTTTTTCTAGAAAAAGCTTGACAATAAATTGGTTACCTTTACATTGAGACTGGAAAGGCATATTTCTGAATTACTGATTTAAATGACTCTTAAATAGAAGGACTCCAATACCAATTAATCATTGCCTTGAGGCAAACTGAGTTAACTGTGAGAAATGCCTGGGAGGCAGAAAAATACTCAGGAGCCTTCTTCCATCAAATGAGGCCTCAAGGAATTGGCTTTATAGATCTATTTCTGGAAAACAGCCATTAGAC
The DNA here is from genome assembly GCF_048593235.1 of Sminthopsis crassicaudata. Classification (NCBI taxonomy): domain Eukaryota; kingdom Metazoa; phylum Chordata; class Mammalia; order Dasyuromorphia; family Dasyuridae; genus Sminthopsis; species Sminthopsis crassicaudata. The sequence goes on along the minus strand of NC_133619.1, from coordinate 13,587,743 downwards.
ACCTCACTAATGGATGGATGTAGATTCTGCCTTTTTTTGTTGGGTTTTGTTGTATTTCCTACTCACTGATACACCTTAACAGCACCGACCATTGACCATTTACGAGATCTGAGATTTGAATGAATCTATTTTGCATTTGCTCCTCTGCCTGGTTTTAGCTCCATGAAACAAGATATCCTCCCAGAATGAGCTCTTGTGGTTCAATTGTTTTTGTTTTGTTTTGTTTTTTTCAGTTGGGTCCAACTCTCCATGACCCCGTTATGGGTTGTCTTGGCAAAGATACTGGAATGATTGGCCATTTCCTTTTCCAGATCATTTTCCAGATAAGGAAACTGAGGCAAAGGGATGAAGTAGTCTGTCTAGAGTCACACAGCTAATAAGTATCTGAGGCTGGATTTGAACTCAAAAAGATGAGGTTTTTTTTTTCTGGTTCCAAGTCCAGTACTCTCTGCACTATGATGTCCCCTAGCTGCCTCTTTACGTCTAAGATCACCATTCTGTTGCTAGCCCTGCCTTATTGACACCACATCCCTTGACCTCCTCTCCTGTGGTTTGGAGCACTGGAGAATAGAACACCAAAGTCCTCCGGATGCCTTCCATTAGAGAAGACAGACACGGGATTCTCAGCTCACTCTATTTTACATCTTGTCTTTCGTAATAGGTAGGGGCAGTTGGCTGCTGTAGATTGAGGAGCGGTGATTGTGGGATCATTTGAGCAGAATTTCAGAAGAGATTTGGCTTTGGAAGGATGGATAATGCCAAGCCAAGGTGAAATATGACATATTTAGACATATATGGTATAGATTAAGTTAGCTTTTTGTATCCTAGTCTGCATTAGTGCACTTGTAATTGTCTTGTATTTAGTATTTCATTTATTTGCAGACCTGTTCTGTAGCTGATTCGTAATGTATATTGAATATCATTTTACTCCCCCCTTTTTTGAAGAACCCTGGACATGATCCTACGCTTAAATTGTAAAGGTTTAGAGAAGAGATACCCTTAATGATACCGGAGTGGAGGGCTTAATGAGCCAAAGACACAACAATGACTTAATACAGTGGCATGTTCTCACAGGCTGAGCACTCGTCTGTGCTCTTAGCGACCTAGGGGGGCTCCTCAGGGCTAGACAAGGTTGCTCTCCTCTGCCATAGTGCTCTTACTGGTCACAAAGAATACAAAAATGCATCACATAAAGCTGACCTGTGGCCCCTTTCATATTGTCTATAAAGGTTCAGTCTGGCTCCTCCTCAGTCTTGGAAAGATGCTTTCCCAAACCTGTCATTACTGTCTGCCTCTTTACCTCCAGGGCTCCCTTCACAGGATGGATGTGAAGAAAGTCAGCTGCTCAAATAGAAAAGTAATTTGTCCTGTGTCGCAAAATGATGAAGTGGAAATTTTTGGGTGCCGTTTGAGGATGTTGATTTATGATCCCGTCTATGGTTTAGATGCATCCGCCGGGCTGACAAACCAGCTCTGTGCCTCTTTTAATGGCAGCTGGGAAGAAAGTCTATTTTTCCTCCAGTTGCCATTGAGGTCAGTAAAAGTCACACTGGGGTGTGCGCCGGCAGCTGGTGTCAAATGAGCTAGGGGACTCCTGGATCTTCTGACTTCTTCCCACCATGGCCCCTAGTGTGAATTTGTCACCAATTGTGCAAAGTGGGCCCACTGGGGCCCTCCAGAAGTTGCAATGGGGGTGAGGAGAGAAAAAATTGGGGGTGACTGTGATTTCCCTGAAAACCCCTGGGAAGAAGCGAATCTAGGACATCATTTATTTCCTTGAGCACTAGAAACAAAGCAGTTCTTTACCTGAGAGTAAAAAGAGATGATATTTAATCTATCGTGGAAAATGACCAAAGACTCACCTTCTTTGATGAAGCATGAACATGGATTTACTCTTACAGACTGAATCCCTGGGCCTCAGTTTCCTGAAGGAGGAATATCCTTCTTCCAGTTCCTGACTCTATCTGGGAATCAGTACACCTGGGTTCTAGTTCCTGACTCTATCTGGGAGTCAGTACACCTGGTTCTAGTTCCTGACTCTATCTGGGAGTCAGTACACCTGAATTCCAGTCACTGACTATTTGGGAGTAAAGCACTTGGCTTCCAATTCCTGACTGGAGGCTGATCCACATGGTCTTTGGGGGTCCTTCAAGTTCTAGATCTGGAATTCTGGGGGCCTAGGATGTGTGTGAGAGAGATGGCACCTTACTTTGGGGAGTCCCCAACCTCCTCACCTGACATAGTGAGTATTAGGCCAGAAGATAAGAAGGCTTGAGTTCAAAGTCTGCCTCTGACACCTCACTTATTAGCTGGAGGCCTCGAAAGCTAGAGTAGAAGCTGAGTTGCTTCTGCTTCTTCATTCTGTCACCCAATCCCTATGTAAATCTGGGCTGAAGCCTTAATTTCTCAGTTCTGTAGAATGAGGAGGTTGGTCTAAATGATCCGGATGGGAACTTTCATCTCTAAAGTTCTCGTCCTATGGCTCGGGCGCCTTCTTTGACTTAGTCTGACTGGACCATAAGATGGAGGTCCAGGAAAGAGGCTGAATTGGTGTGTGACGATTAGCCAATAGCCAAAGAAACAGAGATCTTTTAGCCTAGAGAAGAGAAGATTTGGGGAGAGATCATTGTTTTCAAGCATCTAAGGGACCTGAATCATATGGAAGAAAGAGTAAATTGTTCTGTTAAGCCATATAAGTAGAAAGAGAAACAATGGGGCAGGAGTTTCAAGGGGGAAAATTTAGTTGCGCTGGAAGAGAAACACTTTCTATTAATTCGAGCTGTCCCAAAGTAGGGCACTAAGCTGCCCAATGATTAGTGCTGTGGTTCTGGAGTCCAATTCTGACTTATTAACTGTGTGATTCTGGGCAAGTCACTTCACTCTGTCTGCCTTAGTCTCCTCACCTGTAAAATGATCTGGAGAAGGAAATGGCATACCACTGAAGCATCTTTGCCAAGAAAACCCCAAATGAGGTCACAAAGAGTCAAATATGACAAATTGACAAAACAACCACAATCCTAGAGAAGGGCTGCTGCCTTGGAAGTCTTCATGCAGAGTTTGGGTATGTCAGCAGAATACAGACAATGTAAAGATTCTCCTTCATGTTTGGTTGTTGGATAAGATGGTCAAGCCTGAACCCTTCTAATTATGAATAAATGAATAAACAAACGAATGAATAATAAAACAAAAATGCATAATGAAAAATAAAAATAAAAGTGAATACAATGAAAAATAAAAGGTCAAACAATCACTGTACTAAGTACTAGGGGCAGAAATACAAGTCAGAAAAATAACTCTTGCCCACAAGGAGCATTCTAATGGGAGGAGGGGAGGATGGTGTGAGATAAGGCAAAAGCTCACCTGCCTGGCTCCAGTACTCCAGGGGGGTCCAGTTGGAGAAGATGAGGAGGAGGTCAGAGTGTTGCTGGCACAGTTTTGAGATGACTGGATAAAGATTCTTTGGGGTTACTTATAACCTCTCTGATTTCAGGTTTCTGTGAAATGAAGAGGTTGATCTAGGTGCTCTCAAGGGTCTCTTTTATCTATTCATCCTAAAATCCCATTACAGGTCTATGAAGGCTCCTACAGGGCATTATCCACCCCTACCCCCCACTCACTGTTATGTCTCTCACTGGCTCTTTCTCGGTACCTCCCTTTTTTCCACTAAGTTATTCTTTTGGGAGGTCTGCACACTTAGCTAGCATTCATTGCTTGATTTGCTTTAACTCATTTATTGCTTCCCTAGCCAAATGTAGAGCCAGAATGGAAGGAACGGGGATTGGAACAACTCATTTGGAGGAGGGGAGTAATCCATCTTTAGCTTTATGAAATGTTGCCGTGGAAAAACCTCTGTTGTTGGGACCCAATGCTAGCACCCGGAAGGGGCTGCTGGTGCAGAACTGGCTTAAAAGGGTAGGAAACAGAGGAGGAAGAAGAAAAAGGAAGCAAATTTTGTTTAATACCTATTTTCCCTATAACTCGCCTTGGGATTGCTAATGGGTGCCTTTATCTAGCTAATGCTCTAAGTTTTACTCAGCTAAGATCCGATCCAATATAAGAGCTGAACAAAGTCAGAAAATTGTGGGAAATTGGGTAATGGTTTGTCTTTTATGTCAAGCACAAAGCCCTCATTAATTCTCTTCAGCGAGGATACTGTCAATCTCAGCAGACAGATAGATGCCTCCTGGCTTGCATGTCTCAGGCCCAATCTCCTTTAACTATCGGAGAGATGCCATATTTCGTTCCCCCACATGCTTCCTGCTATTTGCTGCTGACATACACAAAAACACTTGAGATTAATTGAAACTGAAAATCAGCCAAAGGATAGTGGACAGACTGGTGGTCGGTGTAAGCCGCCCATGACACGTTAACAAAGATGGGCCTCCGCCAGCTCTTCCTACCATTCTGTATTTAGTATACACTTATATGTTTAATGTCGTTTCTCCTAATAAGCTCTTTGAGGGGAGGTGCCATTTAATGTCTTACTTGGTAGACTCTGTGTCTGCCATATAGGAAACATTTAATAAATACTTATCGATTCAGTGATAAAGGATGCCATCAGAAGAGTCCATAATTGGAACAAAACCAATGGGCCGCTCATCTAGGGAGTGTGAGGGATGAGAGCAGCCATTTTGCTCCTTTAGGAGTCACTCCATGATAAGAGCATTCAAAGAAGGTCCCCAAAGTATTATGGGGACTTACAGGTGGACAAGGCATGGGATGGCTTGGCTGTGGTGCTTTCTGTCACTGATCACTGAGATCATCCACACACTGATATTTTGAAGCCTTCCATCCCATCTGGAGAAAGAGAAACAAGCCCAAATGGAACAATCCTTTTTAGCCTCCAGCAAGGGCAGCTTCTCCAAGAAGGTTCCAGGCAATTCACAAGATGTCCGGTGGCTGAATTAAGAACATATACAAATACCACAAGGGCCAGTACTGGCTATGAGCACAGGGAATGGACGACATTGCAGAGCTGGGAAAGATTGTAGAGAATGTCTAAAAGGAAGAAAGAGGCCCTCTGTAAAGCAAACCAATTCACCCACAGTGGTACCAGAAGTGATCCACTCCCAGGCAGAGTCAGGAACCAGGTTGCAGGTATGCGGACTGGTAGACAGGGTCAGGAAATGGAACTCAGGTATACTGACTCCAGATAGAATCAGGAACTAGAACTCAAGTGTATTACTCACAGATAGTCAAGAACTGAAACCCAGGTGTACTGAATCCCAAATACTAGGTGTATAAATGTGGCTGTCATTGAATCTTCCTTCCTTCCTTCTTTCCTTCCTTCCTTCCTTCCTTCCTTCCTTCCTTCCTTCCTTCCTTCCTTCCTTCCTTCCTTCCTTCCTTCCTTCCTTCCTTCCTTCCTTCCTTCCTTCCTTCCTTCCTTCCTTCCTTCCTTCCTTCCTTCCTTCCTTCCTTCCTTCCTTCCTTCCTTCCTTCCTTCCTTCCTTCCTTCCTTCCTTCCTTCCTTCCTTCCTTCCTTCCTTCCTTCCTTCCTTCCTTCCTTCCTTCCTTCCTTCCTTCCTTCCTTCCTTCCTTCCTTCCTTCCCCTCTATCAATTTAATTATCTATTTATTATTCACACACACACAAATACACAAATTCACCGAGCCAAGGTATAAAGACCCTTTGCTCTATAACAATGATTCTCCCAACTTTTGTTCCCAGTATCTTTGTATTATTAAAAATTATTGAGGATCTAGTCAAAGAGTCTTTGTTTATGTTATATTTACATATATTCACTATATTGGGTATTTACCAAATTAGAAACTAAGAAGTAATTCTGAATTTGTAAACCATCTGAAAGGGTTTCAAAGATCCCCAGGCTTCTCAGACAACACTTTGAGAGCCACTGCTCTAGAAGAAGCAATTTTAGAATGTTATAAGTTTTATTCAACCAGTCAACCAACTAATTATTATTTCTCGTGTATCCCTTTTTTCAAATCTTCCTGTAGTCGTGCAACCTGACCTATTATCAGCCAAGGGGAAATAATTTACTTTCTATAATATATTCATATTTATATTGAACACATTAACAAAGAGAAAGAAATGGAGTATGAGGACCCGGTGGAACCTTAATCAGTATGATAATGATATTCAGCAGGTGAATTTTTATTGCTAGGAGATATCAGAGGAGAAAAGTTCTTACAGAGGAATTAGCTAGACTGTATTTTGACAGATTAGGGGAGGCTTTTTCTCCCCATTATCTGGGATTTTGTTTGTTTTCATCGATGCTGGAAACCGGTAAAGATTATGTCCGATGGGATTGGAATTTAGGGATTATTTCATTTAAATTTTATATTTTACAGCCTCAGAAGTAAAGGTCTGGAGTGTGTAAGTGACTTACCCAAGATTATAAAGATATTTCATGACAGATCTGGGACGGGAACCCAGTACTCCTGTGATGTGTCCACTATATATCCTAAACCACTGGGTTTTGTTTGTTTTTTTTCTCATATTTACCGCCCTTTCCCAGGGTTCTTTAGATCTTTTCAAGACCAGTTCTCTTAGACTTCTCCCAGGCTCATCATTTTCTTCCCTCTCTCTCCCCTCAGAGTTATTTTTAGCATCTCCTTCCTGTGCCTTCTTAGCAACCCCACCCCAGGGCCTCAGAAGTAGGCAGGTGTCTCTTTTCATGAAGACTACTGAAAGGTTGCCTGCCTGGGATCTGCTTTGATTATCATCTAGTCATCGTCCTTGACATTCACACACAGCTCAGAGCGTGACACCTGGTGGTCCTACCGGAGGATGCATCGCACAGGGGCTGTGTAACTTGGCATTTCTGACATGTGGATACAATGCAGATCTGGAAGCTCAAATATATTCTCTAGCAAACATGTCCAACTCACCTCTCAAATCCCCACTGCCATGTCAAATGACTGAGATTTTCTGTAATGTGGATTTAGTCCAACTACAGCGTCTGGGTTTATTTACTGGGGGTCTGTTTTGCCTTTGTCAGAAAATATCATTGTGATAGTCCTGGCTTTGACTGGTTTGTTTCCAACAGGGAGTTCACTGACTCAAACATTTTTGTTTGACTTGTTCAAGAAATTTTCACTAACCCCCTTGGGAATGATAGAATTTAAAGCTACCACTGAAATTCTCTCCAACAAGAAACATTTATTAAGCACCTACTATATACTAGGTATCCTTCTGAGTCATGAGGTAAAATATAAAGAATAAAACAATCTAAACTCCCCTCATTTTACAGTGGAAAAGGTAAGACTCAGAGAGGATAAATTTTTGCTCAATATTAGGAAAGGATTTTAAGTCAAAGCAAGTACATGCAAAAGAGAATGTAATGTGCCTTCTGTTTAATCTATATCAGATTGCTTGCCATCTTGGGGAGGTGGAGGAAGGAGAGAGGGAGAACAATTTGGAAGACAAGGTTTTGCAAAGGTAAATGTTGAAAAATATTTTTGCATGTATTGGGAAAAAAGAAAATACTACTAAAAAAGGAGAGAACATACTATCAAAAAAGAAAGCAAACTTTCTTTTGCTGAGGCAATTAGGGTTAAGTGACTTGCCCAGGGTCACACAGCTAGGAAGTGGTAAGTGTCTGAGACTAGATTTGAACTCAGGTCCTCCTGATTTCAGGATTAGAGCTCTATATACTGCACCATCTAGCTGCCCTAGAAAGCAAATTTTCTAATTAATGAATTCTATCATTATATAATGAATATAATTAATCTAATACATATTAGATATTAGATTATATATAATACATATAAACTCTCTATATAATAAATAATCTAATCAATTAATTGTATCATCATATAATGATATAAAAAGAATATAAAGATTATGTGAGAGATTCAGCCACAGGTAGTCTAACCTCTAAGCCTCTTCCAACACTAGATCTAGGATTCTATGATAGAGGTATTATAGTGGCTTAAGAGACAGATAGCTAGAATCAGAAAGAACTGTGAAGGTAGGTCATACTGCCCAGGGGATTTGGGGTCCTGGGTCCTTTCTCTTACATAGAAAATCTTATTAAGATTCTTTCCCACAAAGAATATAATATTATTGCTCATTCTCTTTGGAGGAAGGTATTGCTCTTTGTGGATTCTAGGAGGCTATAATTCAAAGCTTTATTTGTTCCTGTGAAATTCATAATTTTAAACTTTTATCATAAAAAAGCTGTCGATTTGATGCTTTAAAGGAAGGGACAAAGAACTACGGGTGATGAGTAGGTTAGATTAGCTACTCTCTATGTTTACCAAAACATAGGGCATCTTGAAAGAGTGTTATAACAACTCAAAGCATTTTGGGAGGCTCATTAGTGTGGAAAAAGAGATCCAAGGAAAGCGGTGATTTCCCTACTATTTCACCATATGAAGCTTTAGAAAAGCTGGTAGAAGCAAATAATAATAAACTAAAGTGCTAGGAGACTAGGTATCATATCATAAATGTGTAAAGATGAGGATGTTGCTAGTTTTAGACAAAATATTCCCTGTAGTTGTGGTCTCAGGAGCTGTTATGAAGTGGCTAAAATTGGTTCCCTTCCTTATAGGGAAAAAATGACAATTAAAAAAAAAAACCACATCAGGCACCTGCTAAAAGTTACTATCATGCTCTGGGATGATGTTCAGTTGCTCCTTGTTATTTGAAGATAATTGAGGCCTGTAAAACACAATAGAATGTGAATCCATTTATAAAGGGGACTGACATTTAATAGTATATAGTGGGGGAAAAATTTGACGAGGACTTTCAATGAAAACTATAATAAAAAAGCATGAAAAGTTTATTTTAAACAAAATGTTAGTTGTAATTACAGCTATTGGCTAATCCTAAAACAATGAGATTATAATTATCATAGTATGATAAAGTCATATGATAATACAACATAACATCCTTTCCTTTCCTTTCTCAGAATGATGATGAAGTGGGTCAACGATACCAAAAAAAAAAAAACAAACCATCAATGACTGACAAAACCCGACATAAATGATGGGGAGAAGGATGATGGGGCTAGGGAATGGGTGAGGATAGATGATCAGGTTCAGTGGGGAAAGTATTTTATGTCATGATGATTTCTGCTTTTCCATATAATGTGGTAGGAGAGAAACATAGCCTAATCATAGACCACATCACTACAAAAAAGGAAGAAGATTGATAGTCATTCTTAGAGAACATGACAAACAGGTCAAGCATTTACTGATACTTTTAGAATAAGAAAATAAGACTTCACTGAGCACTAGAAAAGGCTGCCAACTGAGATGATGTCAGTGGATTTGTCAGAGGCAAATGAAAGTAGTCTACTTTCAGATAGGACTACAAAATAGCAAAGATCAGATATTAGAATCAAAAGGACCTCATTGGGGATGTGGGAAAACTGGGACGCTAATACATTGTTGGTGGAGTTGTGAACTGATTCAACCGTTCTGGAGAGCAAATTGGAACTATGCTCGAAGGACTATCAAATTGTGCACACCCTTTGATCCAGCACTGTCTCTACTGGGCTTGTATCCCAAAGAAATCATAAAGTAGGGAAAGGGATCCACAGGTGCACAAATGCTTATGGCAGCCCTTTTTGTCATGGCAAGGAATTGAAAATTGAGTGGATGCTCATCAGTTGGAGGATGGCTGAATAAGTTATGGTATATGAATGTTATGGAATATTGTTTTGTAGGAAACAATCAGCAGGATGATTTCAGAGAGGCCTGGAGAAATTTACATGAAGTAATGCCAAGTGAAGTGAGTAGAACCCAGGAGATCATTGTACATGGCAATAACAAGATTATATGATTCTGTTGGATATGGCTCTTTTCAGCAATGAGGTGATTCAGGCCAGTTCCAATGGTCTTGTGATAAAGAGAGCCATCTGCACCCAGAGAGAGTATTTTGGGGGGGACTAGATGTGGATCACAACATAGTTTTTTCACTTTTTGTTTTTGTTTGCTTGCATTTTGTTTTATTTCTCATTTTTTTCCTTTTATTGTTCAGCATGGTAATTGTGGAAATATGTATAGAAAAATTGACCGTGTTTAACATTTATTAGATTACTTGATGTCTAAGGGAGAGCTTGGGGGAGGGAGGTAAAAAATTGGAATACAAGGTTTTGCAAGGGTAAATATTGAAAATTATCCATACATATGTTTTGAAAATAAAAACCTTTAATTAAAAAAAATGTTTTGAATATAGGGTCCCTGTACTAGAGATGGTGGTAGACAAGAGCCTCTGAGAATAAATGAGGGTTAAAATGGTATAATCAAAATGAATCTTGGGATAACTTGCTAATTTAAATGAAATAATAGTTGTAAAGTCCTTAGCACAGTTTCTGGCATATAGTAGGCATTTTAAATTGTTTGTTTCCTTCCGGGGAGAAAGTTTAAAAATGTATATGACATGAAATAAAACCATAATATCCTGACTTTAATCATGCATGGATTAAATAAATCATTAAAATAAAAAATATTGAAAATAATGGATAAGAGAAGAAAACGTAAAAACTCACTGCTTACAATAAATATATCTTTTTTATAAAAAGATAAAATCAAGCTTTAAAAAAATTGCTTCAGGTATCAACTAACTCGAAAAAAAGTCATTAGGCAAATATAAAATCAAGCTACAGAAACAATCGAACAGGTCGTAATTTTTAAAGGTCCATAGACAATTCAAGAATTTCTGTGCTATGATAATTGTGGAAATATGTATACGAGATTTGCACATGTTTAACTTATATTGGATTACTTGCTATATAGGGAAGGAGGTTGGGAGGAAGAGAGGGAGAAAAAAAATGGAATACAAGATTTTACAAGTGTGAATGTTGGAAAGTTTTGCAATTGTCAATGTTGGAAAATTACCCATGCATATATCTTGTAAATAAAAAGCTATAACATTTTTTTAAAAAAAGAATGAATGTTGACAACTATCTTTGCATATATTTTGAAAATAAAAAGGCCATTATTTTTAAAAGGACTTCCATTGGCAACAAACTGCATGAATACAAAAGGCTGAATTATGAAAATTTCTCTGTGAAAATGGTGGGATTATGTGGAAATGGCAACTCAGGACCAGATGACTGCCTCAAAGAATTAGAGAATGGTCATCCTCTAGGTTGCAGACTGAGTTTAGTGGCCAATTAATCAAAGAAATGATAGCAACTGAGCAACACACCCCCTATTTGTAAACATTTGGTGTCTACTGAATGGGCTAAAATTGCATCTCAGAGAAATGTTATATAGCATCGATTGGGAGATAACAAATCTTCATAATAAATTTATAGAGCTCAAGATAACCTGAAAGACTCAAGTAATAAACTGTATTGGAACAAGGCCATCATCAATAACCACTGCCATAATCACCAGGAGATATCACTGACCTCTAAAAACTTAAGAAAAATATTTTAATAGACATCTCTATGCCCCTTTGAACAAGAATTTTTAAAACAAGCATTTATTAAATGCCTCTTATTGCTAGATGCTTTGCTAAGGGCCTTAAAATATTATGTCATTGTAATCCTAACCAAATGCCCATAATCTCTAAGTCATATTATAGGAAAAGCTTTCAAAATATAGCTACAGAGAAGAGTAGTATAATTTAGGTAGTATTTCTATTTTCATTATTTTGGCATAGCCAAGGTATAAGGCCTGTATTCAGGACTCTAACCTCATGTTATATAAAATATTTTGTATTTTTAAAAGAGCATTTTGTAACTTTATCTATATAACTATTGAGTATAGTTGGTAGATTACTCATATATTTTATGAATTTTGCATTTATTTTGAACGGGACTTCCATTTTTATTATTCCCTTCTGGATTTTGTTATTGCTACACAGAAATGTTGTTGATATTTGTGGATTCATTTTGCTATTTTGCTGAGGCTATTCATTATTTCAATTAGTTTTCTTATTGATTCCCTGGGATTTTTTTAAAAAGCAAACCACCATGTCAATAGCAAATAAAGATAGTTTTGCATTCTCTTTGCTGATCTTTAGCTCTTTAATTTCTTTCTCTCTCTTTTTTAAAAATTGTTCTTTTAGCATTTCTAGAACTATGGCAAACAATAACGGGGAGAGAGCATTCATGTTTTACTGCAGTGGTTCTCAAATTGTGGTTCAGGGACACTTAGAGCTCCCTGAGATCATTTTAGGGGGACTTTGAGGTAAAATTATTTTTATAATAATAATACTAAGACTTTTAAATCCCTAAAACAATAAATATTGAAAGCTATAACTCACATAAACAAAAGTTCTTTAGGGAAGAGTTCTTAATAATTTTAAGAATGTGAAGGGTTGCTGAAACAAAAATATTTGATAACTCTTGCTTTACTACCTTACTACTACTACATGGAAATAGCCCCTTGGGTCTGTCCATTGTATTAAATGCTAGGTTTAGATATTTTTATTTTAGAGGTTCTCTCTCTTTTCCTATCTCTCTCTCTTTTTCTCTCTCTTTCTCCTGTCTTCTCTGTCTTTGTCCCTCTTTTCTCTCTCTGTCTCCGTCTTTTTCTTCTCCCCTCTCTCGCCCTCTCTACACCTCCTCTCCTTCCTTCCCAGCTAAACATCTTGAGAATGCCCACTTCTAAACAGACCACAATCTGATTTCTGACCTCATCATCCAACTGAAATAATTCTCTCTAGAGTTAGCAGTGTCTTTTTTTTAAACCAAAATTGATGATGTATTATCAATCAAAAGTCTTTGACACTGCCAGTCACGTTTCTCCTGAATATTCTCTCCTTTCTAAGTTTTTGTGACACTGGTTAGGATAGGAGTATCTAGCTGCTCTCTCTTCAGTCTTCTTTGCAGCATCTTCCTGCAAGTCATACACACTAAGAAGCAAAGACATCCTTGACAGCTCTGTCCTGAACTCTCTCCTTTCTTTATTACCATCCTTAATAATTTCAAAAATCTCCATGGATTCAGTGATTATCTCTATGGATTTAATTCCCAGATCCATATGTTCAGTCTTAGTTTCTTCTGAGCTCCAGTCAGTCATCAAGAGCTATTTTCATGTATCTCAGCTTGGATGTCCCATTCCAACTCAAAATGTCTCCAAATAGGGGACATTATCTTTACCCTCTCCCTTTCCATACCTTCCTATTATTATTGGAGATATCTCCAACCTCCATGATTCTTCTCTTGAATTCATTCTATATATCTGATCTGTTGTCCAGTCTTAGAGTTGATACCTACTTTCACAACATATTCTCCTCTCTTCTCATAGTAACCATTTTGTTGTGGACTTTACTCACCTCTCACCTGCTTCAAGTCTTCCCTCATTTCAAAGCATCATCTACTCAACTGCCAAAGGTATATTCTTTTTTTTTTTTTAATTTTTAAAATTTTTTATTTTTCTGAGGCTGGGGTTAAGTGACTTGCCCAGGGTCACACCGCTAGGAAGTGTGAAGTGTCTGAGACCAGATTTGAACTCAAGTCCCTCCTGAACTCAGGGCTGGTGCTCTATCCATTGCGCCACCTAGCTGCCCCCAAAGGTATAGTCTTAATGTACCGGTATGACCATGTCTCCTGCTCACAAAATGCCAGTGTGATCTCCAGGGTGAAAGCTTCTCTGGTCAATATAAAAAAATGCTTTGCTTTCCTAACTTCCTTTAACACTCAACTCTGTACTTCTGCATTTCTGTAGAAAGCTCTTCCAACTCTCTCTTCCTTTTGGGATTACTTTTCATTTGCCCTATATGTGTCTTTTATGTATCTTATATAATTTGTATATTTTCTCCTATTGTTTAAATGAATTTGACATATGAGGGTAGAGTCCAAATTTTTTTGCCTTTCTTTTTAGATCTAGAGATTGCTATGGTGTCTGTTAGTTTATAAACATATAGCAGATGTCTGTTAACTGACTGAATGGCCTATACAAATCCAACTTCATCACAGTAAATTTTTTTGATGAATTGCTGCCATATTTTTGCTAGGATTTTATTTAAATATTTAAATAAATATTCATTAATGATATTGACTGACATTTCTTTTACTTTGCCTTATTTAAGTATTAGGATTATATTTATTACATAAAAAGAGTTTGAAAGGTTGTTTTGTTGCTTGTATCCAATTTGTACTGTCAATTGTTCTTTAAATTTTGGCAGAATCTACCTACATATCCACATGGATGGAGTCCCCCCCCCCCAACTTTGGCAGTTCTTTTACAAACAGTTCAATTTCCTTTCCTGAAACTGAATTATTTTGGATCTTTCTTCGGCATTCCATTCATTCTGATATTTTATGTATTTTCTTTTAATTCTTTTAAATTCTCAGTTTTGCTTGTGTATAACTACATAGAGCAGCTTCTGATAACACTATCCTTTATTTTTATTATGCTGAAGCTTGGTAACAAAACCAATAGACTTTAATTGGTTTCAACCCAAAATGTAATAGCCTTTAGTAGTGGGTAAAACATTTAGCACCACAACTCTATACAGAGCAGATGGAAAATTGTTTTCTGGGGAAAAGTTCACTCTTAAGGATCAGTGTCTCCTTAATTAGGGAAATTCTTTATGTAAGAACACATGGGAGATAGTTGTTAGAACAAAAGCCAACATGCCTTTTTAATGACATGATTTTTTCCCTTCTTGGTTTGGCATTTGGTTCCATTGAAATTTAGTCCAAACATAAATCAATTTACCAGGTTTGAATGGACTGAATAGAATGTTTTTCCACTAACTGGATTGCAAGGAAGGATAATTGATGACTTATAAAGCATTGTTGCCATGTTTCAAGTGCTAGACCTTTCCTTGAATCCCAACTTTGATGTTTATTAGCTTTGTAAGTATAAACAGCTATTAAATAGCTCATGCCTTGGTTTCTATAGCTTCAAAATCAGAAAGTAACATTTATAATGTCTAATAGAGTTGTCACAGATTAAAATGAGGTAATATATAGAAAGGGCTATATAAGGTTTTAGTGATGAGTATTTGGTCAATATGAATTTCCCAAAGAAAGCAGATCATTAGATATTTAAAAATCCAGAGAATACTGATTTTTCCAATCTCTGACCAAGATTCAAGATCAATCAAAAACTGGAGATTCCATGATATTGGTTGTTAAACCCATCCTCTTCAATTGGAAGCTTAGGGCTAATCACTAAATCATATATTTAGGCTAGATACCAAACAATGATGGAAAGAAATATAGATTTGGTATCAGTGATATGATTGTCTCTGGCTAACACTCTGGTGGACCCTTAGTCTTAATTCATTCCTCTATGGAATGAGAAGATTGGCTTAGATTAGCTTTAAAGTCCCTTTCATGTTACGCTTCTGTGTCCTGTGCTTTTTTGTCCTTTGTTGGGTTCCAACATTCTACTGAAGAAAGAAAGATCCAGGTTTTGTGTCTTCAATAAGAAGCTTTCCAAGATGGAGCCAACCTTATGAGTTAATGGACTAGGTAGAATGTGATATAATCACAGAGGTATCAGAAATATCAACCTATATGTCATTCCATTACCTCTTTCTCCTTTTCTTTCTTTGAATGGATTTCCCCCAATTATATAATTAGAAATTTAATTCTTTTGCTTAAAATATTATTATACTCACTAAAATTAAATACTGCCGACCACATTAATGTCTTACATCCAGAAAAAGGAGAGTAGATCTGGTCCTATTGTTTGTCCCAGCTGCCATTTTGTTTGATGCTGGGAAATTGACCACTACTGCCACTCCTGTAACTATTTTTTTTCCTACAGAGAATTAGGTCTGATGTACAATAATAGTGTTTGTCAGGGTTTCTAGGAACTCAAAGTCAAGATTTGTTGTATTTTTTGCCTAGAAAATTAAAAACGACTCAAAGACTTTACTCCCCAGTGAGCAGTTGGTTCTAAGAGATTCACTTAAAAAAAATTCAGTTCTGCCTTCATTCCCTTTCATTTGCTGCTCTTTTCCAATCAAGAAGACAAGGGAAACAAGACTTTTTATAAACATTCACTGCCAAGCAAAACAAATTCCTTCATTGGCCATATCTTATGTATTTATATGTGCAAAAGTATATGTACATGTGTGTATACATACATGTTCCCCTACACATATACAGATTGAGGTCTGAATATTTTTATGTATTTTTATATGTGCATGTGTATACCCACAAATATGTATATATTTATATATATGTGAGGGGCAGCTAGGTGGCGCAGTGGATAGAGCACCAGGCCTTGAA
>NC_133619.1:13564129-13569129 GCF_048593235.1 Sminthopsis crassicaudata | reverse complement strand
CTGGGCTTTTGCAAATGATGTCATGAAGTGACGCAGAAAGTCGATGATATAATTGGGGATTGCTTCCTGATGGAAGGCTTGCAAAAAATTCATGGAGCTTTGACCTGAAGTCATCCCAATGGCCAACAATATTCATAAAGACAAAGACTTAAGTATTCCAGAGCTCAATGAGCCTTTAAAATGGCAACATTATTCTTTAAGTGACATAAATGGGCATAATTGAATAAAGACCTCAATAATTCCAGAGACCTGATTAAATGCACAGCACATTAAAATTATATCTGACAATATTCTTTTGATCATAAGCTACCATGTCAGCCATCATTGGTCTCCTAGATGGTCTTCCGCTCCTGGTCCTCCCCTTCCTAATCTGTCTTCCATACAGCTGCCAAATGAAAATCAGATCATGCTGTCCTTCCACTAAACAATCTTCCATGTCTTCCTGTTGGTTCGTAGGTGAATTGTAAACTTCTAAGTCTGGTGTTTTAAGCCTTCCACGTTCTCATTCCAACCTTTTTTAATGGCTTTATTTTATTCTACATTCAAGACACAGCAGTCTATTAATAGAGGCCATATTCCATCGCCTTCTGTATTCATACAATATAGGATGTCCTTTCCTCTCACTCAAAGCCCAGTGTCCTTCAATTCTCAAATTATTTTCCATGTCCAATGAGAAGCACACCCTAATCTTCTTCCCCAGCCCTCCAAATTGTTGGGGCTTCTCCCTTCTCAGATTATTTTATAGAGTTGTAAGCCTAACCTGGCTTTCAAGGCTTACTTTCAGTGCCATGTCCTTATATCCCACCAGGTGCTAATGAAATGTTTCCCATTGCCTTTTACATACTTTGAATTTACTTATGTATTTGTTATTTCCCTCTTAGTAGAACATAAACTTTTTGACAGTAAAGAACATTTATTTCTTTTCTAGGGATCCAAAGCTCCCAGTAGAGTGTCTGGCACATGGAGTTGTTTAATAAATATTTAAATGAATAAACTCATGTCATATTTAAACTTCACAAAGATGGGGATCGCTGGGTGATGGGTGATGATGGTGATTTAAAGCTTTGTAGTATCAGTCCAGAGCAGGGACTTAATCTTTATCCTGTATTTTATCTTCAAACTGGACATTCTTAGTTTCTTCAACCAAAGCTGCCTTCAGAGTTTTAACTAGTGTTGTGTGATCAAGATTTTGACTCTGGTAACTAAAATCTAAACATTAAATTAATGTTTAAAAATTAATGTAAAAAATTAATGTGAAAAAATTAAACATTAAAAATATAGATGCTTATGCTCTTTCAGTGGGGAGAAGCAACTGAGCTTAGTATCAAATAGCAGAAATATTTATTTAAAATAGGAAGTTAATAAATGATAACTTCTCCTTCCCTCACCATAATTCTCCCAGTCTTACTCAAGGGAGCACCTCCCTGGCTAATCCTTGCCAGACTCCTTCCCCAGCCAAAGACTTCCCCTGCAGTAGCTTCCCAGCATCCTGGGGGCTCTGACTTTCCCCTACAATTGCTGTCTCTGGTTTCTCCAACCAGATTACAAGTCCTAAGGTTTCTCTTTTATGCCTTACTATCCCTTACCCACAAATGTCTTGCTATAATTGCTATTCACATGTCCTGTTGCCCTTAATGAACATTCAATCATCACAGGTTTATTGCTGAAGGGAAATATAAAGATCCCTCTTTCAATTTACAGATAAAGAAATTGAGGCATAGAAGGATTACTTAACTTGTCAACAGTTATCGTGTAATAGAGGCAGTGGTGGGATGCCAATCCAGGTCTTCTGGCTCAAAATTGAGGGTTCTTCCCATGGTGTCTGCCTCTTAAGTAAGTTGTTTTCAGATTGATTTGGATGCTCAGTTCTCTGTGAAGAGCACTCTGGGTAAGACTAACCTAATATTCCTTTTTAGTACTGATTAATTTTTCTGTCACAAATGCTAGTGGCACACTATGAACGAATTTTGGCTGATTGACTGCAATCAGAGCACTTTCTAATTTGCTGGGAACCCCAAAGCAGGAAGTGTACTGAGTCTGCACAGATACTGGGGTTCATCTGTGCTCACCCCTCCAAGGGATGGCTAAGTGAACAGAGAAAGGTGATGAAAGGCAAAAGAAAGGACCATCGAGGTGAAGAAAGACAGCTACAGAAATCTACATAGTAATAAACACTTCCTTTTTTCTGATATTTTAAAAGTTTTTGTTCTTTCATTGATATCTTTGTTATTTATATCATCTTTATTTCCAAATAATTTTCTCCCTTCTCCTCTAGCCCTGGAAACAAAGATTTGCAAAGAGGAAAGAAAACAGGGCAGTTTATTTAGCAAAATCAACTAACTTGTTGGTCAACAGGTTGACTGAGTAATCGATTCAGATTTAAAACATACAAATTTAGAGTTATTGTTGTCATATGTTGGCTGATTTCAGAATTTCCTTTCTGATACACACATTCCTGGTAATAATAAAACATAATGATATCAGCTTAAAATCCATTCTTATATACATATAAACAGCATTTGTAGACCATGTCAAAACAACAAATTAAATAATTTATGGAACAGTTCTACAGAGTAAATTCTTGAATTAAAGGAGATAAATCATCTGTATTCTGCTAACATAAAAAAAAATGTTGTTTGTATTCTATATTCAGTCTGGATACTTTCTTACAAAGTATACTTGATATCTTTATATAGATATAGCTATATATAGGGACAGCTAGGTGGCGAAGTGGATAGAGCGCAGGCCCTGAATTCAGGAGGACCCGAGTTCAAATTTGATCTCAGACACTTAACACTTTCTAGCTGTGTGACCCTGGGCAAGTCACTTAACTCCAGCCTCAGGGGGGAAAAATAGATATAGCTATATATAAGCATGTATTTACATGTTTGTATATAAATATTTATGTGCATATTTACTCAAGCACATGTGTATACATACATATAAGTGTGTTTGCATATATACATATACATACATGCAAACACGTAAATTCATATATTAAATCTGGAGGCTAAATGGCACAGTGGATGGCGCACTGGCCTTGGTGTCAGGAAGACTCAAGTTAAAATCCAGCCTCAGAAACTTACTAACTGTGTGATTCTGGCCAAGTCACTTATTTCTTGGTTGCCTCATTTTCCTTATCTATAAAGTGAGCTGGAGAAGAAAATGTCATCAACTCCAATATTTTTGCCAAGGAAACCTCAAATGGGATCACAAAGACTTGGACCTGACCAATATATTTATTTTAAGAATTTTTATTCAATTTATTCTATTTTATTATTCTATTATTATTATTATTCTATTTAAAACTAGAGTATTTTAAACCTCTTCCTGCTCTATTTAATCAGATCCTGCATCGTTAATTTCCTCATGATTTCTTGCCACAGGCTGATTTTGAATTTGATAATAATGAATAAATTACCTAGGTCTCAGTTTCCTAGAATCCTGATTATCCCTGTATTATTATACCCTTTACTGCCCTCTCAAGCCAGATACTGACATACTTTTTTATATTTGAAATTTTTCCTTCTAAATTTTAATTTTTCCATTTTAAAAGTAGAACATCCATTTTCCAAAGAAATAATGACAACACCAGGTCATTTCTTTTGGTTAAAAGTTAGTATCTCATGGTCCTCATTTTCTCAGCTCTTTTCCAGTTTGTACATTGTAACAACACAGGATTTAATTTCATTTTGTTGCTCTTTTTATTTATGTTGTTACTTATTTTATTTTTTGTTACATGTTTTGTTTTCCTGGTTCTTCTCACCACACTCCTTATCAGTTCTTTGTCTATACTTATCTGAATTATTCATATTCATTGTTTCTTAGGAGATATAAATATTCCATTTTAATTCATGTACCACAGTTTGTTTAGCCATTTCCCAAGGGAAGGACATCTACTTTCCTTCCAGGTCTATGTTACATATTGCTCTGCACACTTTGGTATATTTAGGACCTTTCTTTTTCTGACCTTCTTGGGATAGATACCTTGCAATAGGGATATGGACTCATTTGTGAACTTATTAATGTTTTAACGTTTAATTCCAAGTTATTGTCCAGAGTTGCCCACTTTTCCACAATTCCTCCAATATAATTTCCATCTTTGCAATTCCGGGAGGACTAAGCTCATGTTGTTTTGATAGTGTCATTAATGATTTGAAGCCATTTTTCATATAGTTTTAGTAATTAGCATTTTCTCTTTAGAGAATGGTTTGTTTGTCTCTTGTTATCACCTGCCCACTACAGAATGGTGGAGCATTACATTTTCAAAGTTCACCTCACTCCCCCATGTAGTTGGCAGTGTAAATATTGCTCCCGTTCTACAAATGACCTCTGACCCTTGGTTCAGTGCCCTTTTTACTACATGGCACTGCCTTTACTTTATGTCATTCTTTATAGTTCTTCTGCAGCCCTTGCATATAGTATCCTAGTTCCCATATCCTGTGAAGTATCTGAAGAGACCTTAGATAATTTTCATTGAAGGGTTCCTTTAATGAAAAGTTCATTGAGGCGTAATACCATAGAAACTGAGGCAAGCAAGAGATTAGTTTTTCATCTTTAATGTGGAGTTAGGTTAGCTAACTGAATGGGACTCTTGTCCAAAGCATTGGACCCAGATAAATGGAGGTATGGAACTTATTTAGGATTTTAGCTAACTAGGATTTTCAAACAGAATACATAACCTGAGTATACAATCTTACAGGGGAAACAAAGGCAGATAAAGGGACGAGGACACTGGGAGGACAGAGAAGCCATAATTCTAGGAAATGATCATAACAATCCTGACAGGATAGGGGTCAAGATAAGAAGGTTGAGGGCAGGAGACAGTGAGGGGAGGGGCAATACTCAAATGGAGGGGTAATTATCCTAGCAAAGATCGAGATAATGCACCTGGAATTTGTGACACAAAAAATGCTGGATGGTCTAAAACCCAATTCCACGTTGCATTGTTCTAGGTAATTTTGTTCTTGCCAGTCTGAAGCTGGACAGAAGGCTAGGGA
>NC_133619.1:13559129-13561629 GCF_048593235.1 Sminthopsis crassicaudata | reverse complement strand
CCTGGCTGATTTGTCAGGTGATGAAAGGCCTTCTCCACCCCATCACATCTGGGTGAAGTGACTTGTTAGCCAAGAGAGGCACTGGCGCTGGGAGCTGCCACGGGGCCGCCAGCCTCAAGAAGCGGGTGGTAAATGTCAGCAGATTTATCTTCAAAAAGGAGCCCTTTGAAATGGGTGGCACAATTTGACAGGCAGCCCCAGGACTAATGAGAATGATGGTGGCCAAGGAAAATCAACCCCAGGTGGGCTTCTTGAACATGGCTTTAATGAAACCAATTGCTCTTTGCCTTCTAGTCACTGAAAACACTGAGTGCTATACTAATAGTTTTTAAAGCCAGAAACATTCGGGGGGCTGTTTTTATTAAGCATATTACTTTGTAAAAAAAAAAAAGAATCTTCATTTTCAGTTAGGTGTCTGCAGAAACAGCTGAGGCTCTGTGCTGTTGATGTAATTAATGCTGAGATAGACATTTGTTCCTGTGAATTGCTGGAGCAACTTGGGGTTCTCTGGGCATACGTTACCCTGCACGGTGAGGGGAGTCCTTCTTGTGTTCTCCATTGGCGTGGGCAGAGCAGATGGGACCTGGCCAGACTGGGAGATCTGGGATGCTAGGAGAACATCGTTTGCAATTAGTCTGAAGGAAGGCTAGTCACTGAACTGGATAAAGCGAGTAACCAGACTCCATTACACTTGGAAACAGGGCTGTCAGCATGAATCATCTCTGCAGAGGTGGGCTACTGTGGTGTCGGGTTGGCTGGCAGTGAGTAAGATGGGGATTTGAGGTGGGACCACCGAAACTGTAACATCAATTGTCTGAAGCTAAAGAGTCTACTTGACCCTTAGACTATGGGCAAAAGAACTCACCTGCTGGAGTCTCAGTTTCCAATCTTCCAAACAGAATGATAATACGCAGTACACTACCTCTGGGGCTGTTGGGAGGAAAGTGCACCCACAAGTCCTGTTGATTGCATCTTGTCGAGCTCCATGTACAAGAACCTACTCTCTCAATTTAAGGTTGAGGAGCACATTTGGAGGAGAAACTTTGGGGAGCATGACCTAAACCCTGATGATCCAAATCCAGCTTCCAGCTCTTGGGCAAATTAGTGGTGCAAGTGAACCTTATGTTGGTTAAATTCTGCCAAGAGAATATGGCTGACTGCTCAACTCTCCCATACTAGCCACACAATTCCAGTTGTACAGCCCTGCCAGCCTCACTACTACCTCCAGCCTCCCTTTCCAACTTCCTTTCCCATGCTTCTCTCTCCTGTAATCTACATTCTAGCCAAATCATCCCATCTGTTCTTTGCTTCTCATCCCCATCCCTGCCATCTCTCATCTTCCCTGCCATGGGACACAGCTGGTTCCCCAGTCTTAGTATCTCTGTGCTCTCAACATTTGTCACCTAGAAGTCTACACTTCCTTCAAATAACCACTTCCAACAGGCAGCCTTCCTTGTTCTTGAAATGTTTACAGTTTAGTGTACAAAGATGTATTTTTCCTGTCCTTCTCTCTTGAGCCCTTCCTCAACTTTGTTGTGTCCAAATCAAACATTTGCTGATAATGAACCATAATTTCATGACTCCTACATTTACTGTCTATGGGATGGAGAACCACAGTTTAAGAAGTTGGGGTATCTAGAACTCCAGGTTGGAGACAGTCCCTCTGCTAGCATAGATTTGCCCCTTCAGGCCTTAGAGAGTTGCCTAAAGCACTAAGAAGTTTAGTGGCTTGGGGAGGGTCACACAACCAGTAAGGGACGAGCCTGGACTTAAAACAGGATCTTCCTGGGTATCCCTATCCATCACTCCATGGCTGCCTCACACATGGTAGGCCCTTCATAATGGCTTGTTGAATTAAATTGAAATTGGTTTTAATCACTCTTTCTTTTCTAACTCATTATTTTGGGGTAATGAGCATGAAACTGGTTTTCCCCTTCCCCAGCTCTCTCAGCTCTCTCATTTGCCTTTTGTTGTTGAAAAATGATCTGTTGTGAGGTTCTAATCAAATGATGTATAGAAAAACACTATTATTGATTGTCTTCATTTAACACCTGCGTTCCTGACTAGTGATTTCAGTAGAGAGAACACTCTTGAGTGGAACAATCCATCACTGATTCAGGTAAGCAACTTAAATATCATTTAGAGCTCTAGAGAACCTCTTAAAAGTGCAGAGAAATTAATGCAGACTTAAATGGTCAAGATTTGAACTCAGGTCTTCATATCTCTTCCTATCCAATCATTTTCCCTCTCTACTCCAAGTCTTGCTATCCACCCCCTATATTCTTCTGCCTTGCAATAAACACTATAGAAATTTAAAATCTCCTCATAGTGCTATTCTGGAGAATACAGTTGTCAGCATCAGAATTGATTCAGAGCCTCTGAGTTTGGTCCTTCCCAAGAGAACATTAGTCATTGGGAGAAATCAGTCTATAGAGACCAAAGGAATCCTTCCAGCTAATTGAGGCTCTATTGCTGCTGTGTCCTGTCTGACTCTTCCTGA